>NW_027271424.1:820000-1023750 GCF_040938485.1 Diadema antillarum
TGACCTTTGACCTCGACCATGTGCACCCAAAAGTTGATAGGCACAACTTCACCCCCTAATAAACATACATGCCAAGTTTCATTAGGATACCTTAAAAGGTTTTGATAGTTACCCTGTCCACAAAATTTATTACGGACGGACGGAAGGACGGACGGACAGACGGAAGGACGGACGGACGGACGGACGGACGGAAGGACGGACGGACGGACGGACGGACGGACAACCCGAAAACATAATGCCTCCGGCACCACTTTGTGGCGGAGGCATAAAAACAACAACCAAAAAACAGAACAGCACCCAGACCGAACCAGACCAGAGAACAATAAAGACTTAGAGCCTAGGTTTTAATGGTAAACGGGAAGAGCTCATCTTCTTGTAATCGGCAAGTGACATGGCAAATTTAGAATAAACCCTGGTGACCTTACAATACCCCTGCCCTGGGATCCTACCATATCGCGCTCTCTCTCTCTCTCTCTCTCTCTAGTCATTTGTGGTCTCTTAATTTTGTTGACAGAACAAATAGCGATTAAAACACCCACTACCTCAGGGGTGCTAGTAATAAGGCACGAGCAGTCATTCTGTCATTCAACCAAACAGACACGTCTGCAATGATTGAGGCACACAACTGATAACGGAATATATTTCCCCAAGGTGAATTATCAGTTGACAGTCTCTGTTAAAAGACTTCAACAAAAAGACATTTGGAGAGCAATTTGCTCTGAAAGTTGTTTATCTTTTTGAATTAGAGACCCGGTAGTGTGGGCGTCTGTGTAATGGGAGGGTTTGTTTTGACTGAATCAATCTTTACTTGTCAATCTGCCAATTTGAGAGAGAAACATGAACATGGATCTTCAAAATTGCACTGCCATTCTAGAAATAAGTTATGAATCTAACAATTAAAAGGTGTCTGAAAATTCTGCAAACCAGAAACAAATACTTGTGTACAAACATCATACACATATGAAGCTCACACAACAGACGATTTTTCATTATTATTTTACTTACTCTGGTACCTTACACCTAAAATTGAATCTCAAAAATCATAATACACAGATACAGCATAGAGCCATAAACTCTCGGACCACATGCACTACAGTAATTGTTCCCTGCTCCCGTTAAACTGACTGATACTGAATATCGGTCCTTGGGATGGAGGTCAACGAAAAGCCAATCCATGTCAGTCTACATGTATGACTATCATAAATCTATCTAATACAATTTAAAGAAACTCACATAGTTCTACACACCAGAAACACCAGTTATCAAAGCATAACACGAACAAAACACGTTCTTTCACCATCATGTCACGGTGCTCACAGCAGAGCACAATATAACATCTTGAAGGTCTCTGCTATAACAGTTATGAAAATAAAGGCCTTCTGCTTCTGAAACTGCTTCACAACTGACCTTTGTGAAACTCATATTGTGCACTGTAACATATGTGACCCCCTACAACAAAAGGATCCTAAAGTCGCTGACGGGCGAGCCAAGCATGGCCGAGAAAAATGCTATTTTCAGGCCTTTCCTTTGATCATTTAGCTTCCAAATTTCGGCAGATGATAGAAGATACATTAGACTACAAAATTATGTAAAAACAGAAATCCAAACATTTTGACAGATTTTGGTGATCTGACTTCAAACTCGATTTTCTCGGCTCACCCGTCAGCGACTTTAGGATCTTTTTGTTGTAGCGGGTCACATATATATTTTTGAACCCTGTCATAAAATTTTACTGCAAGCTGATATACATTTACTGCTAGGTTGTTCGGCATTATTAGACAATAAAATGTACAATAAAATTTCTATTAGCATGATTTACTCACGTAGACTTCACTACATTTCAGAAGTCCGTCCATACCTGTAATAAAAAGTGAATGGGAAAATGGAGAACTGTTTGAACACCCTGCTGTACTATTAATATCAAAGCTATATCTGGTCTCAAAACCAGTACACAAAATGCAGTACACAATCATGGCTGACTTTATACTATGACAGTTCTACAATCCACAGACAGTTCCATTTCAATATGACTAGAAAACTTCAATAAGCTGTTGGGAAATTGCATGTTTTGACAAAAGAGCAAAGTTTTCATTATCAGTGAGCCACTTGGTAACAAAGGACGAATGTAGCGATAATTGTAGCTACTGTTGAAATGAAAAAATACTGTGTCATATGATCATGGTCTGTTTTTGTTTTGTTTTTTCTCCTTTCTGGTGTAAAATTAGGAGAGAGAAGTATAGGAAGAAGGGATGGGTTGGGGGAACAGCATCCTAAAATAGCCAACTACAACTTGAAAGAGTACAAATAATCATGAAACAATAACTGTAATAAAGAAGTTTATCTACTAGATGGCTCATGGCACACCAATAAAAAACAGCAACCAAAATATAAAGGTTCAGGCTCTTAGCTGGTAATACTCACTTCCGAGCATATAGCTGTCGTAGATCAGCGTTGCTATCGACGACAGTTCGAAGGCAATTATAATGCTGTGTGAATGTGAACAGCAGTGGGATGGAAAATGGTTAGACTAAGGTAGTTGAAAGTTGGAGTTGAAGGCATTATTTATCCTTTGCAGATGAAAAAAAAAAAAAAAAAAAACAACCCTGCTCTAGTGCTTCAAAATAGTCCTAAATTGTGAGTTAGGGATAGAAACTACCAATGAAAAAGTGTAAATCAGTATAATCAATGTTAAGAATTGTTTAATACAAAATGTGAACAATAGTTATAATAAAATCGTTTCAATATTAAACCGTCTACAGTTATGGTTTATTGAGAAAAATGGTGATATCTCCTTCTATATTAGGCTTTATTGTGCAATTTTTATATGGTAGGATGTTTGTTATACAATTGACCTACACATAGGCATCAAGTGTGATTACTTGAACATTCTGTCATCAAAACACTTTAAAACAATCTAGAAATTTGTCTGAAACAAATCCACAGCCTCTGAGAAGAAAAGCAACCAGCTAGCTTGTCACCAATAGGCGATATTATTGGCCACACTGACACAATTAAAAACATTGCAGTGACATCGCTACCACTCAAATGAACTTTCCTGATTTCAATATTAAGAACATGGGTGTCTTTGTAGCCCTTTGCACTTATTCCAACCAAAAATTTCTTCTTGTTCCTTCATAAATGCAGTCCGCCATTATGCACACTTCAAAGTCTGTATCGCCACATGTGCTTGCATGTTTGGTATCTCAACCTGTCCATGCTAGCAAATTCTACACTTGCAGAAAATGTATCATACTGCTGTACATGTATGTTTAAAACTGTAATACTCATGGTTTTTGTATACCATCAAATCTCAAACTACCAAACATAATTCTTCCATCATAGTGAAATTCGTTTGAATAATCTCTCCCTTCACTCAAGAGAGAAAATTTACCAATGGCTTTATACAAAACATAGTCTGTTGGGCCTCCTTCCGGGCAGTATCCCCAAGATGTATTTGACATTGTTCACACACAAGCTGCTAAAAGTAATATGAAGGTTAATTGATTGTGCTTTTCTCTCTCTCTTTTTTTTTTTTTTTTTTTGGGGGGGGGGGGGGGGTGAGGGTACCGCTAATTCTCCCCTCTATTAAGAACAGGAAAAAAGATCAACGTTACCTCCATAAATCTCTCTTCTGCTTCCGTCTCGTACTCCTGAGTGTCGTGACCTCGTTGAGTTTCTTGGTGATGTAGATGCCACAGCACATGAACATCTGGACGAGTACACACTCCATTGCAGACAGCATCACCCAGAAAGGATCTGAAATACATCACAGGAGAGTGAAGTTTCATGAATACAACAGATATCTGTTGATCCATCAAATCTCTAAAATAACATTTCTGTGTCTTGGTCTCTTCTATTTTTTTTTAATGGTGATGCATTCATCCAATATGACTGTTTATAGCATTTCATGAGGTGAAGTAAAAAGATATCATTCTGGAAAAAATAATGGAAACCACTTCTCATTCATATATCATTTTCAAAAGCCTCTGAAATGCAAACTGATTACTTGATTCTTGAATTTGTAACACATTGTAGAAGATCAATGTTCCTGTTTTCTCTTCAGATGGCAAACATTTGCAAAATGTTGTTTTGATTTCGTGCAAATTTGTAACGAATTGAACCACTTCCATCTCATCTTTCTCCAATATCAGGACTGCATTGCCAATTCGCTGATGACAAAAAAAAAGAATAATGATAATAATTTGTGGCAAAATTCCATCCAGAACTTCAATCAATTATGCAATGTTTAAGTTCCTATCTGTATCTATGTGGAAAACCACAAAAGGCAATAACAGAAGATTGAGCACTAACACCACTCCATACTGCAACTGTAGTACATGTATGTGCAAGTACGCTGACAAACACAAGAGTTTTGTCTTTTGGAGTTGAAACAGATGCCACTTCCACAGTTGACCATTTAATACAGGTTGAAGGCTTGGAAGATCATAAACATATGCAATGTGCTAGAATCACATGCTGTATGACTCTTTATTTACTTTATTCTACTTTATAATTTTTAAAGAAAACAGAGATAGCATGAGCAATACACATGGCACTTATGACCTACATAATATGTGACAGGAAATTACAATATATGGTTAAAAAGTGAAACTTCTGTACATGTTCAAACTCACCACTACAAATTTAGAATAAAATGCAAACAAACATACAAAACAAAAGTCTGGCGGGACCTAAGATTATAAAGGATTGGGTTAGACGGGAGAACATGGAAGCTGTGGTATGCTGGAGTTTCTCTTGTTTTCATAAAAACAGTGCCACATATTCATACCAGATACAAATGGAATTTATGATTTATCAAAGCCTCACAATCTCACACTGACATTTGTTGCTTTATTCTTTTACTTCTGAAATCAGTCAAAAATATATATAATCCAGTTGCACTTTGAGATGGGACATAATAGCATAATACAAGGGTGTACATATCTACAATAGATCAACGACTGTATACGCACAATATTTCGCGAGATTTTTATTTTCTCGAACTTCGCTAGTCAGGTTTTATTCGCAAAATTAAAGACACACGAAAATAATGACTCTGATCCCGAAATGAATGTGACACACAAGGATTTCTCCATTCAGTACAGTACTGCACGATCACGAATTCAACCACTTGCAAAATCATCGGGAAGTCCTGATTCACAAAAATTTAGACTCGCTAAATATATGGCGTATACAGTACACTAATGGTGAGATGTTAACATCAGTTTAAATAATCATACCATACTGCACAGACACACAATATGTCAACATTTAATACAAGAGTGCTCTATGGCATGCCCCAACATGGACTGTGTCATTGAGAAATCCCCCATACCATGAACAGTTCACGACTATCTGGGATTTAGACTGCTTTATCAGGTACATACTGGCTTGTTGTGTAAATAGTCTTATCAGTGACATGGGTAACTATGAATAGCTCAATATGTGAACTGATGTTCTGCCTATGAACAATGTCCAGATAACTAAGAGATTATGATTTCTAGGAAAAGACTGATTAGGACAAAACAGTCCCCCCCCCCCCCTTAACAAAGAGATAAAAGGAGAAAGAGTTGGAAAAAACAGTTACTGGTAAGAAAACATTTACACACAGAGTAGGGACTTCCATTTATTTGTAGTTGTTGACCTGGATGAAAGAGAAAAAATGTCCAGATTTATAACTGAAAGATATCCACAAGGATACTAACCTCCACAGGTATTTGACAGTGACTTGGTAAATATAATGCCAGCAACCGTGACAGCAAGAAAATATAGACCAAACAGCAGTAGTACTGGTAGGACAACACTAAATGGAAAGAAACAAAAATGTAAGTATGAAAAAAAAAATAATGTGAATATTATTTCAAGAACACATCCCTCACTTGAACAGGATTCCATGTGTAAAATGTACAGATGATGTGGAATCATAACTGATTTGATTTGCTTGACTGGGTTTCCCCATCATCATGGTAGGTAGCTGAAGGTAGTGTTCTGTGTGTGATCACTACACTATTCAAGGCAAGCATACAAATCTAATTAATGTGTGAAACATACAAATTATTCAGAATGCATTAAACGTAAGAGAGCTCCTCCTTAAACAAAATCTTGATGTGCTTGCACCCCTTTCATAGATTGAAAATTACATGAGGCTAAATGAGGGTGACAAACAAATGTGATTTGCAACTCTGTGTGACATAGATGTTTGGGCAGCTTTCCATTTGGTTTATACACAAAAATTTACCAATTTCTATTATTCTCCTGAGAAAAATTTCTTCAGACCTGTTCTCGTTGCAAAATAGAAGTAATATATGTGCAAGGGCGGGTCCAGGAATTCCGTACAGGGGGGCGGCAAAAATATTTCTGGTGCTAGTTCCGGGTTTCATTTCATTTTTTTTTTTACTGTTCATTTCTTTGTCTTTTGCCACTGATGTGTGTCCTCCTCAATGGATAAGTTTTGTCAACTTGTCAATCAGTAGCAATACTGTCTGTGCTCACATATTTGAGAAAGATAAAAATTAGTGAATTTTTGGTGTACGAAACAGATGCAAAAGTGCTCAACACATAGATCACACAGAGTTGCCACTTTGTCTAACTCTCCAAACTTTTACAGGTCATAACTATTTTCTTATGTCTCCTTTTATCCCAAAATGTTAACTTTGTTGCTTTTTTACTTTGATAATTCCTAACTACTTGTTTGATTTTTTTTCTGTTTTCATTACAAAAAAAAATTATCATGATTATCAAGATGGAATTTTCCTTAAAGTCTTTCAGACAATCTGATCCATGAGGCAATGATGTGGTGTGTGTACTCACAGCTTATTGAGGTACTCCTTCCTCAGTAGACGCACTGAGCGGGCAAGATAAAAGTGGCAGACAATGACCAGCTGGGTCATCTTCAGGAACTGAGTGGCCAGCTCCATCCATGGGTAGCTCATGAACAGCCAGTGGAACATTCTGAAACATACAGCAAATACGGGGGCAAATTTTGATCATTTGTTTCAATGAGCCAAAAAAGGAACAAACAAAATTAATCAAATACAAAACAAGGAAATGAACACACACACACACACACACACACACACACACACACACACACACACATAGTTCATACATTAGTCACACACTTAAACATCGTGAAAGCCTAATTTCATGTGATTTGGGGTAGCAAATATCAACCTACATACAGTCCGACCTCTCCTATCCGGCCTCCCTTTATCAGGATCTCTCTCTTATCTGGATGTGATCTTGGCGTGATTTTGTTTTTTGTGACTTTTTTGTGTTTTTTCTATCTAATAATTACAGGGAAAGGAGGGATTTCAAGCTCAAGCAAAATTCTCACACAAACTCATATTAAATCAGGGCATGGTACAGGCAACCGTTCTACGGCAGCTGCATGTGTACATGTACGTACACTAAACATCAAGTCTCCCATACCCGGCCAAATCCTTTATGCGGATTGGCATCGGTCATAACATGTCCAGATAGGAGAAGTTGGACTGTACATAGAGGAATCTGCATGCAGCCATCTGCAATTACGTCCTAAAAACAGACGCATGCCCCTTTAATTTTCATGAAATTCTACAGACTTCAGATTGCTCAATTTTGACCATAAATCCCGATGTAATGGGCTGTATGACCCAATCAGTTTTGATGATTAATGTTGTTATTGGAGGGTAAATGTGAGCAGTTTCTCTGCTCATGCGATTGATTGAATATCACTTTCCACTTTTGTATAGTTTAATACGGAGCACAGATTATGCACTTGCTATCAACCACTATATATTAAGACAATTATAAATTAGTTTTGATGTTTTTGCTTTGACAGAAACTGAGTACACTTTCTCTGCTATTACTCACAACCAACTCTCACTTTCCACACCTTTTAAATACAAATTCATACGAAGAATAGATTATTCATTAACAAGGAATGTCAACATGGCCAGAGATACAAAACCATTCTGCTAAATACAGACTACAAACACTTGTTGAAATTTGTTAAAAACAGGATGGATGCTGGTGGGTGTAACAATACATTTTGAAAACTTTGTAAAGGATCTCGTAAGTGTGTATATATCGATCCTTTGTACGGTCATTACCATGTTTGTTTGGGTTTTTAAGTATTAATTCCTTCCAAGATCCTGGTTTTAAAAGACTGTAGTTCCCTCCCCCCCCCCCCCCCCTGCCTACGTAGATGAGATATTTTGGAAGATTTGACTTTTCAAAGAAATCTCATTTGAGCACATGAGACATGCACATAATAGGTATGGTGTGTAAATATGCATAGTCATTATGAGCTAATATCACAATTTTTATTTGAGACACCTACACCCCCCCCCAGCCAAAATTACTTCATAAATGACAGCTCACATGTTAATAGTACTACCAGAATAACACAAAGATCAATGTGAAAAACAGGAAATATAATCATAGTTGATCATGATCTGAAGACTTAAAAAGAGCAGTATACACTGCACCTCTGTAAAACATTACTGGTTAAAATTAGAACTGCAATTCTTATGATAACAAAAAATTTTCCCCAAAAAAATATGGGCTGTATCTGACCACAGAAACCCCTAAAATGCATGATTTGCAAATCTACATCTGAGCACATGTTTTATTATCAAAAACATTGTATTTGAAGTTGATTTTTTTCTCTTCTTCCTGTTTTTGTTTTCATAATTTTCACTTCACAGGATGCAGAATATATGTCAGGATGCACAGTATACAACTGTGCAAACCAAATAAGAAAAGAACTCTGGATCTATTCTTTCATCTTTTCATTTTCTCTGAACTTTAAAGGGACCATACAGTTTTGGTTGAGACCTAATTTCAGGTTTCTAACATTTTTTGGTGAGATAATGAGAAACCTCTTAAGAAATATGAAAGGGCACGTAATTCTATGAGGAATTCAACATTTATTTGATGAAAATTGGTTTTGAAATGGCTGAGATATCCAAAAAAGAGCAATTCTAATAAAGTGTGGAACCCATACTTTATTACAACTGCTCTGTTTTACTTTGTTTTTGGATGTTTCTGTCATTCCAAACTCGATTTTCATCATATAAACATTGATTTCCTCTTAAAATGGCATGTTCTGTACTATATCATAAGTGTGTTCTTGGTATCTCGCAAAAAGTTAAAAGCCCAATTCTCATCTCCACCAATACTGTACCATCCCTTTAAGAAAACAAAACAAAACATCTAATGACAGATTATAAACTCTCTTCAGAATAAGGATTTATAACAACTCATGAAGGTGAGTAATAAAACATGGGTACCAGTCATGAATGTCTCTGAGGAGGAGGAGGAAGAAAAACTGATTGACTCTAGAAATCAAATCTGCACATGTCATGTTTTGCTTTATCCTCTGGTATTCCCCAGGAATGGAATGCTTGCGGTCACAGTCATTCGAGTCTGAGGAACACAAACATCCTCATTGGCAGGTGCGTGACTCCATTGCTTGCCTTCTCTTCTATCACCCACCCCCCCCCCCCCCCCCCCCTTGACGAGAATACATCATGATATGCAATCTACTTGAAACCAGGGATGTATGTGTTACATAGATGGGAGTGGCAACTCTTCATAATTCATGCAATCAAATGTTTGGGTTCAAAGCATTAATTACGATCAGATGTCTAACATCCCGCTATGCTTGCCAACACTCTCATAGTTAAAGACAAAATTTGGAGACGAAGAATGCATTTCACTTTTCATTGAATTATGAGCTATATCTCACTGTGAAATTCTAAATGAAATGCTCGAATTGATCTAGAACAGTTTAGGGAAGAATTCAATATCATAGTATGTATTTCTAGTTTACCGACTGCATAATGCGTATCAAAATCAAATGAAAATTAGGTCCTCTTAAAAGCCTTATACTTTTCTATGATGCGCATATTTGAGCACGTTAGTCTTCTATCTTTTAATCTTGATATGATCTTTCAAATAAAGTACTCAGCTACAGCACGTTCCAGTGTGCTTTTAAACTTTTTGCTGTTTCAACTGTCAGTTTGACACTGCATTTTGATTCACTGCTCCAATTGAAGGCACTCATATTCACACTTTCCATCACATTGAAAGAGAGAGCAAACTGCAGCAGGGGGAAGTCTTTCCTGATGTGAGAGCACTAATCCCAATTACTGATACTCTCCTTCGTCAAAGCACATGGGTAACACAGTGTCTGCAGTTGAACATATAATTTCTCGACGGTTGCCAACCGTGGCTTCAAGAAGAGCAGTACAATGTAACTGTCTCTCCCTCTCTAACACCTCCCTGTTGAAACCCTGTGCGCATGCAATGGCTGATGCACTATCAGGCAAGCCTTAGGCAAGCTTTCTGGTAGCCTGCAGCAACCTTTCTTCTCATGGTATGCATAGAATTTTAAAGGGAATCTCTCCCCTAAAATTTAAATTTGAGAGGTGTGAGAGCATGTCCTACGAACTCTAGACAAAATTCTGTCCCATCACAAAAAATGTCCCAAACTGTGAAATATTAATTTTAATAAATCAGCGCACACTAGTGCGCGCTGCAATAGTAGCCAAATCTGAAAATAGTAGCCACGCGTAGACCATCGGTGTGTGCACATTTTCTTCGTTCGCCTCCGTCTTCACACAGCTACATCGAATACTGTCTATCGGTATTGCCTCATCGAGCTATATGCATCCGCATGAGTAGAGGCTGCCGCAGCTGCCTCGTCAGTGGCCCGGCGCGGCGCGGTAGCACCAACCTAGCTGCGTACATGGACATTTGCGTGCGTTTGCGTGTTTTGAGAGTATCGTAGTACACTGATCGTTCAGAAAATTATCGAACTACGCAATCGAATGCAGTCGATAAGGCCAGAAGACTACTCTTAGATCAAGGCGCATGTAATTTTTGGCATTTTAGAGATTGCTCTCTGTCTCTTTATATATTGCTACATCTCTGTACATGTGAGTAACGTTGCGCTCTTATATTTCATACGGATATTAACAGTACAATAACCTACAATGTCAGAAAACTAAATTTCTGTGTACAGATACACTTTAAGGTAAATCTAGTCTATTGAGCACTACAAGCTTGGCGACATCTTCAGAAGATGTTGCCTGGCATGAAACACTGAATACAGTTTGTAGGCCTACATAATGGTACATGTACAATGTATGTGGTGGACACAAGTGGCCCTACAGTATGTGCTGTATAGTAATCAATCAAATACAACTAACTGGGGACGATTTCATTGAGATTCATGTCTGCAATCACTGTGTTATTGTCACAGTTGCAGTTGCTGCAGCAACAATTCAAAACACTCACAACTGATAACAGAGACTCCAACCCCGAGCACTTTCTGATCAGGAGATTCTCCCGCCTGAAACCCCTAGCAAACGGGAGACTCCAACTTGATGTGCGTGAAGCGCGAAGTCCCTTGCGGCCGGGGTCCAGCTCTAGTGTTCTAGATGTTATCTCATGCTATCTAAGGCTTATTTTTCAAAATACGATGACACTAAATAAGAAATCATTTCAAGCGGGAGAAATTGAATCTCAAGCGGGAGAACAGGAGATTGTGCAGAAATGGGCTTTCGGCGGGAGATCTCCAGTCGAAAAAGGGAGAGTTGGAGTCTCTGTGATAAGTTGCTTCCATGATGCTGCTACACTATACAGTGACAGCAATTATTGAACCTTGCAGTTTACCGGGTACTATCATGGCAAATCTCCCTATGAATTGGACCCCTAGCCACAGCACCATAACCACATTAAGGAATGACACTGCTTGCATTTCTTATCTCCGCCAAGGAGGTTACGTTTTTGTCAGTGTTGGTTTGTTTCTTTGTCTGTCTGTCTGTCTATCTGTTTGCAAAATAACACACACACACACAAATGCGAACGGATTTGGATAAAACTTCCAAAGAAGAACAAAAGCACTTTCAATGAGTTATGCAATGAGCCAGGTGCATTGCTACGTCAGTGTATAAATCTTAAATCTTTTGCTAGGCACACTTACATTCTGTAAAGCCCCCAGTTAAAAATTAACATAAAAAAACAGCACCCAAACCGAATTGGTCTATGCATATATTCCTAGCCACATTTGCATTGTAGACTGGGGTTTCCCCAGGCATGAAATGACATGAGAGCTGCATATTCAGCACACGCCCAGAGAGGAATGATAGCAATCCCAGCTTCAAACTAAACCCACAAAGTAAAATGAGTAGCAAATTGGATGATGAGTACAACCCTGTACACATGCCAGATAATATCAGTACCAGAAATCATGTTTCCTGGAACTACATACCTCCCATGACAAGCAACACAATTACACCTTGTCTAATGTTTACATTGACAGCACAAACCCTAGCTCAGTCCCAGGTAATACAATCCACTTTGTCCCAGGTAACCACATTGAAAACAGGGCAATACACATTGTACATTGTACATAGCACCCTACATGTACAAAATTTTGTACGTAAGTTAGCATCATCATCCATTTCCATCTTTCAGAGTGTGAGGGAGGTCTTTCAAAGTAAGGGGAAAAGAATGACTAACATCATTTTAAGGGATGGCATAGTTTGAGATTGAGATTCAGATTATAACTTTTTTGCTAGACAATTAGAAACCAATTATGAAAACATTAAAGAGCATACAACTCTAAGAGAAATTCAAAGTTTAATCAGTTACAAAATGGCTGAGATATCCAATAACAAAGAGGTCCCATTTCAAAACCAATTTTCATCAAATAAATGTTGAATTCCTCTTTAGAATCAAATACTCTTTAATATTTATATTAGTTGATAAATTACACCAGGGCCCCGTTTCATAAGACTTGTTATCAGAGACAACTGCCACATTTCTGTGACAAATTTGCTCTCAGCCAATCAGATGCAAGATTTCAGTAGCTTGTAACAACTATCACAACTTGTCACTGATAACAAGTTTTATGAAATGGGGCCCAGGTGTAAAACAGCAGCAGAGAACAACTAGGACACTGCAGAAACACTATGTAGGATACATACATGCTTTAAGGCCTGCATTTATACCATCACCAGCAGCAGACAAGTCATACAAAGTGGTGTTCAAAGTTTATGTAAACTTCCTCCACAGAGACAAAACCATAGCAACCTAATACCTTCATCAAGGTTTGAACACACTGCATGTGATACAATGTAGGGCCTGCTAAATCTAGCTGCATGAATGTGCAAATGTACTTGAGCAAAACTTTGTCATGTATCTGCAAGAGCAGGTGAATTGAGTATTACCCCTAAAGTCATCCTAAGTACACATATGATGCATTTTAGCAAGAAATAGCTTTAAATTTGATCGTATAGCTGTGGCCTAATACAGCAGGCGCTTTTGTTGGTTTTGCTCTTTTTTTTTCTGCTAAAAGAAAAAACAAAAGCACAAGCTACTCTCAGAATTCATCACTGCAAAGATCTTCTACCTGATACCAGGATGCCTCAATCTAAATCTAGACCCATTTCCACGTATATTTAACATTGGGTAACTACCTAATATTGTGCCCAGTATTAAATATCTCCTGTGTTTTGTTTTCAAAGCTCACATGGTAGACATGCTGGTCTCTCCCTTTGTGGCACAAATATGTTCACGTGTACAGCATGCGGGAGGCACACCCGATAACAGACAACCTTTGCACCCATATTTTAAGTATGCTATGCAAGCATTTAATGGACACAGGCATACAAGATATGAATGTGCAATTTTGCACTCTGATATCGTCGGATACCAATATCATGGCTATATTATGGGTGAGGAAGGTGAATTGAATGCTGCTCCTGAACTAGGAAGTTAGCGTCTCACCACAATCCATGGAATTTTCTCTTTTGTTACTTGCAGTTGCATACATGTAGGGCCAGTGACATATCTCATTATGTTTCCTGTACCCCATACAGGATCTGTGCTTCATTTTCTCGAGGCAGACTTGCTAAATTTCAACACTTACATTTCTGTAACATAAGATATCAGAGAGCCAGCTTTATTTGATACTGTCCTTAAATTTCTGTAAATCTGTATAATTTAATAACTCTGACGGAAACACTTAGCACAGACGTACCCAAGTTTAGCACCTTTCAGTATATGTTAACCCTAATAGCAACTGAAGATTCCATACATAATAGCCTATTGTTGCCTGGAGAGTAAAGCAATATTAACTATCATTTCAACAACTTTCTAAATTATGCAAAACCGATTACTGCATGTTTATTTTTGTCTATCATAAGTAATGTTTATTTGAAAGCCTATGAAGACTTTACCAATGATTGAGACTTGTGTGTCACAGAAATATGCTGACATAGTTTTGACATTTGACCTCTTTCAAATTATGTAATTATATATTCTATATTCTATATGAAAATAAAAATAGTAAAGCCTAAAACTATTTTAAAAAGCAGGCGGGAGGTGTCGGGTGGTTTAGGGAGTAATCTGATGGGCGGTTTTGGGCGGCTCAGTTACTAATGGGTTAAAAGGCACTGACAGACAGAGACTGTATTCTCAATATAAACAAATTTTGTATTCTCTCTGGAAAGGTAACCAAAAGCGACCTCATAACTTGCCTGGGCTGCGACTATAGACTTCCCTCACCTAGCAACAGCATAATGTACACAAAACAAATTCAAGCTGCAGAAGAAGACAATACAAACTGGTGGGCAAGAAGAACAGCCTTTCAGTACAAACTTTACATCATTTCTGTTGTATGAATACCTTTATGTATTCTTGCTAGAAATACAAAAAGATGCAGAAATGACCCATCAGCAAACCTTGCCAATCTTAAGAATTACTCAAGAACTATCTGAAGTAGATTTCTGATACAGTATGCAGCAAGTGACACTGGTGAGTGGGTTCTCAGAATATCCCTGGAGCTACAATTTTGTTGAATACAACTTCAGAGGTGACATCTTAAAATCACAAAAGTAAATAGAAGTCAAATCCAAACAGAAAAGAAAGAATATTAAACCCTACAAAATATTCCTTTTTTCTCTCTCTCTCTCTCTCTCTCTCTCTCTGGTGGTCAGTTCATGCCAGTAAGATTTTTTAATCTGAAGTTTTGGTGGCTCTAAACAAAGCAAATGTAACTATCCACTTTGAATCTTAGTTGCCTGATCAGGCCACCAAAAGAGAGTACTTTTTTTAAATTTGGTGGCAAAACATCAATTTTAATGGTGAGCTCTGATGATAAGAATAATCTGTTTTGTTTTTTTCATATCTTTCTCCATGCATAAGTACTGTCTGTGCCAAAATATTTGGAAAAAGTGAAAATTGGTCAAAATCTTTATACAAAACACATGGAGAGGTGCTCAAGACCCAAGTCACACAGACTTGCCCATTTGTCTTCCTCTTAAACTATATCTTTTTTTGTGTGTCTGATAATTTTCCTCCAAATTTTCATTGATCTACCTGTAATTCATATTTGATTTTTCTGTCTTTACACGAAGCAGCATAACGTCAGGATGGACTTTACTCTTTAAAATCAATAGCTGAATGAAGAATTAAAATGTGCACCCTCAATAACTATTGACATATTTATTATACAAGGAACACAAACACGGGCACAATGTCTGTGAACCAAAATGTGAAAATGGGTCAGAGTACTGGTGATCAAAGTC
This sequence comes from Diadema antillarum, assembly GCF_040938485.1. NCBI lineage: Eukaryota > Metazoa > Echinodermata > Echinoidea > Diadematoida > Diadematidae > Diadema > Diadema antillarum. The sequence continues at coordinate 835,585 of NW_027271424.1, forward strand.
TATGGCAGCCAGTACCCTTGGCTTAGAGCAGCACACCTTGGCCGCATGATACATGTGAACTATCATTTCAAAAAGCAAACAAAACAAAAATATCTCACTGATCTAGTCTCTCCTCCAGTCACAAATATAAAATGCAGATTCACACATTTAAGCACTACCTGGATCAAACAATGTCTTCAAGCAAAAAGACTGCCATTTTGGCAAATATTGCATGTCACTTTAAAGGGGGAAGTTTAAGTCAATTGTGGAGTCAGCTACTTACGCAGAAATATTCAGTGAAACACTCGCGGAAAAAGAACAGATCCCATAACTTTTTTTTTTCCCTTCCAATTTTCCCCAATGCCAATGGAAAGACATGCGCAGGATCAACAACAAAAAAAGACTGAAAATAAGCACTTTCGGCGGTTTTACATTGCACATGGAGCGACGTTTCAAGGACACTTTTGGTCAGCTTTGTTCATTGGCAGAGGCAGTAAACAAAAGACATTTGTGCACATGTGCCACTTTTATGTTTGACTGTGACATACATACGATTGGATCATTTCCTTTAAAACAGAGACAAAGGATATCATCTGTACACACCATGACTTTCCGGTCACGATCATGCTCTCTTAACCCGCTGAGGACAAGTTGCGAGTATACTCGGGCAAGGGTCTATGGGAAATGCGTGTTGCAGCAAAATCAGCCTGTCCTCAACGGGGTTAAACCGCAAATAACTGGATACCACGCATTAAATCACACAGTATGCCTGGTACCTGAGTATCTGAACAATATACAATGTAGTTATTTTCAAAACACCCCTCCCCCCACCCCCACATCAGCAACAAAAAAATCATAATAATGGATGTTGATCTACCAACAAAATAACTGGACTGAGAAATGACCTTAAGAGAAAAAAACTTGCGTCACAATTTAGTGTAAATAGTGGGAGGCTCTAGAGTAAATACAAAGTTCTGTAGTGAGGCCTGAATTACTTCCAACTAGACGTGATCCCGAACTCAGCTTTGATATTTTGAGACAGAATGACAGAAAAGGAAAAGCCAGGACACAGAGAACATTACAGATTTTCCTCAAAATATTAAACTTGCCAGCTTTTTTTTTTTAATAGTAATAATTGCTTGGCAAGTTAAAAGCCTGAAACTTTCAGGCAAAACAAAGGGCATATCCTGCACTGGGAACCACAACATACATGTAATGATAAAAGTTCACAGAGTTCATATATCGAATGTTGGGTTTTCAATTATCAGCTAAACACACTCAATGATGCTATACTTGTTCAACTTGATAGCTGTGTGGTAAAATGAGAATAACATGCCGCCAGATTTCCCTACCACTCCTTCAGGATGTCAGAAAATGTGTCTCCGTCATTCCGCACAACATATTACTTCCTGTATAGACCTTTTAATGTTTTTCTCTTTGACAGATATAGATGATGGGGGCATCTACTACATGATTTACTTTAGCCTGAAGGGAAAGTGGGCCATGTCAGAAAACATTGGCAAAACATTCTACTCTGTATCCATTGCACGCAAGGAATGCACTTTATCCTATTCTGTGTTTCTGACAATTGTGATACTTCCCAGCTACGGCAAAAAGAAGTGAAAAGTTGTTTATATCTGACTTGATAAATATATTGTATTGTTGTTACTGTTGTTTTAATTGGATTTAGCATGCTCTACTTGACACCAACAAGTTTTAAGCAGAAACACTTTCTGCCCAAGTGTCATAACCATAATGGATAGTGATGTCAATACAAATATCGAATAAAATTTGCCCATCTATAGTATTCAAAAGGGCATTCTGTCACTTGCTTGTTTCAGCCAAAGTATTGTAGACTGTTATACCAACATGGGATTTACCCTGAACTGAAACACAGAACACAAGGTGTCTAGTGTTCAAAGAAAATAGGTTTTTGTACGTGTAGTATTTTAATCGCCATATATTATATTTCAAGAGCATAATACTTCATAAGCTGAACTTCTGCAACAATTCCAGGAAGAATTTGCACTTGAGAACAGTGTTGAAATAAAATGAAGAACAGAATGCTATTCCCTTCACATGAGAAAACTTACCAAATAACCACAATGAAGACCATAAACATAATCATCATTTGCTGCCATAGACAGTAGGTTTGTAAATTGCTGATATCAAGAATATCAGTCAAAATTCAAACTTTGCGAAAAAGAAAACATCTAAGACAAAAGAAAAATTATGGTGTACACAGTATGATGCAAATATTATATGAAATACTGATTACGCTTACATCACCAGGCATTCCACTGATGCTAGCGAGAAGACGGCAACCTGGTGGTATCGCCTCCCAATGTCGATCAACTTCGCCACCTAGTTTGGAAAAGGAAAACAAAATAAAACACATACAACAAATTGTAGATCACCATGAATTTCATCGAGAAACATACGTTTGTACAGACTCTTTGTCAACAAATCACTCAATCTATAAATACAATACTGTAAGTCCATAGCAAAGTGTGCTGCCAAATTCAAGGATTTCAAATTCAAGAAATTCAAAGATATACATCTATGCTGATCAAACTGCACAGCAGCTTCATCTGAAGTTTGACATACACTGTATGAATTAGTGGATTAAAAAACAAGAGACCCGCGGGTCACGCGCTCACCTGAGTATCGCAAGTTCACTTTCCATGCATTCTTGCAGACTCTTACCTGAGAACATTGGAAACTTATGGTGGGGGTAGCTTTGAGAATGGGGGCATGGTGTCCATTTACATATTCCATCACACTGGTAAAAATACCTGCCAAGTACACTGTACTTTATAGAATGTTGGATTATGCAGCTTGGGAAAAAAGACTTAAAGCCCTATCACTTTTGATTAGAACTAGAGAAAAATATTAATATTCATTAATTTAGGAGGTTTGGACCCCCTGGGGCCCCCAAGGAAAGCATGGTGCCCATTCAAACACTTTGAGATCTTATCCCTATGGGAATGCTACTTGACAAGTTTGGTGAAAATCCATTATGTTGTTTTCAGCAAAAAGATGAAAATTTAGGCCCGCATTTGGACCCCCCCCCCATCCCATCCCACTTCCTTGGGTCCCAAGAGGGTGGAGGGGGTAAGGAGGGCACCCCTGATTCTCCCAGGTGGGGCATGGTGCCCATTTGATGGAATTGAGATTCTATCCCCCTAGGGATGCTACCTGCCAAGTTTGGTGAAAATTAGTGATAAGGTTTTCAAGAAAAAGATGAAAGTTTACAATTTCGGTCCAAATTTAGGCCCCCTGGGGCCCCCAGGTGGGGCATGGTGCTCATTTGATGGGAATGAGATTCTTTCCCCCTAGGGATGTTACCTGCCTACTTTGGTGGAAATTCATAATGGCATTTTCAAGAAAAAGATGAAAATGTACAATTTGGGCCATATTAGGACCCCTCCCCATCCCCCTCCCCTGGGTCCCAGGGGGGGGGGGGGGGCACCCCTGATTCTGCCATGAACAAACTTGAAACTACAGTCATCAATGTACTAATTCATAGTATTAACTTCAAATAGCTCTATCACTTCTGGTTCTAGAGAAGAAGATTTTTTAAGATTCCTTAATTTTGGGGGGTTTGAGCCCCTCTGGGGTCCCCCCAGGAGGGGTATGGTGCCCACTTGAACAAACTAAGATTCTATCCCCCTAGGGATGCTACCTGCCAAGTTTGGTGAAAATCGGTCTAGGGGTTCTCAAGAAGAAGATGAAAATGTAAAAGTTTACGCACGACGCACGACGCACGCCGGACGCCGGACGAAGAGCGATCGCAATAGCTCACTTGAGCCTTTGGCTCAGGTGAGCTAAAAACCCAACAGAAAACAGATGAAGAAAAGACAGCAGCTGACACAAAAGTTACGTTCAGACGACAAGCCCTAACTGCGATGTGCATCCACACGACGAATCTTAACCTCGAGGTTAAACTCCTGCCCCTTTGAGTTCGTTGATTTTTGTGTCCACACAGTGCTTAACTATGAGTGGGGACCCCCTGCGGCTCGTGGTTAGAGCGCTAACCCAAAAGATAATCATGACTGCCATGGATTCAGCTCCATTTGGACATGAAGCATACTCCTGAGATAAAATGACAGATGTGAAAGGGGTCACAGGAAATGTGTGACTCATGTCAAGAGATGGAATCCCCAGATTTAACCACACTGACTTGCTGGATGCTGCTGATTAACTCTTTCGAGTTCCGAGGACAACGTTTTTATATACAATGTCAATATGATGTTAGGTTGGTGTTCCTCAAAAGCTGAACATACCCATAATGAAAGAAAGGCATGTTGATAATACCCCCCCCCCCTCCCATGAGGGAGTGGGGGGAACTTTATACACCTTACATAACTTTGTATATCGCCAGATCTAACCACACTTTGGAGGAGGTTGCTGGATGCTGGTGACTAATTCTTCGAGTCCTGAGGACAAAATTTTTATATGCAATATCAAATGAAAATAAGTTGATAGTCCTCAAAAGCTTAACATATTATATCCATAATGAAAGAAAGGTGATCTAATATTGTCTTCTTCTTCTTTCTTTTTTTTGGGGGGGGGGTGGGGGGCAACTGAAGAGAAAACCTTACACATCTTACATAACTTTGAATATCCCTAGATGTAAACACATTGACTTGGGTAGAGGTTGCTGGATGCTGGTGATTAACTCTTTGAGTCTTGAGGATGACATTTTAATATCAACGTGACAGTAAGTTGATGGTCCTCAAAAGCTTAACAAATCCATAATAAAGGAAAGATATTATGTTGAAAAAAATTGAAGGTTTTTTTTTGGGGGGGGGGTAGATGAAGAGAAAATTTTGTATAATTCAGCATTTTATAATTGAAATTTCAAAAGGCTTTATATAACAGAAAGCAAAACTGAAACAAGTACTGATGCGATACATTTTGTAGCACTATGGATGCCTACAAATCCTGAATCACTGAGTATGCTTCACACAAACTACTGTACACTCGTGACACATAATTAGACATCGATCACAACAGTTCACATCTTATTGCTATTATCGCAAAATTTGTTCATGATACCCTCCCCCCTGGTGTGCCAAGTCTGTAATTAATCCTGGGATTTCTTGGCTGACTGACTAATAATACTGGCGAACGGAACATGTGGAAGGACAGAGACGGCCCGGTTTCCTCGATCCTCTGAAATGCCAACTGGATTTCCCCCCAACGTTTCCTTCAACTGCCATCAACCCCTAACTACAAGGCTACACTCATGGCATTTGAATTAGAAACTGAGTAAAATCTAGTGTACATTGTATTATGGTAGGGAACACACACACCCCTCCTGGGGTTTTTGCGGACATGTCTCGTCTAGATTTCACGCTCAATGTGACATGACCTTCGCTCAAGAGTTCAAATCATATTTTGTAAAAAGAAAAAACAAAAACAAGTCCAACTCTATGGTTACATGGCTTTGTAAATAAATGCTTCGAAGAAAGTATGCTAACAATGCTCCATTATTACAAACAGTATGTAGTGTACAGTATAATAACCTGCACCAATGTTGTACTTACGAGAAAGTGAGATTGTGAGCAGGTTCACCGGATATGGGGTTCGGAGGGAAGGGGGTGGGGGGTGTCTTGTTCCCTTCTGTTTGACATGTTTGTTTCTTTTTCTTTTTTACATACAAAACTCTTTCTTTTTCATCTGTCATATTGACAATGTGGAATTTAGGTCATTATAATGAAATTTGTGTTATCTTGTCATCAATTAATTTGCATATTGTTTATATGAAAAAGAAGGTAAAATAAAAGATTGAAAAAAAAACACACTCTTTCACTGCTCAGCAGGGTTTAATACACGTTTATAATGAAATGTTAATTTAGCCGGAAATGACTCGGTCTTGGCACAAGATCATGTTTCATTTTATAAAACAACGCACCCCTCCCCCAAAACACACAAACATATCTACAGAATATCTACGCTGCACAAGTACAAACAATATTGCCTATAATGCTTCAGTCCCAAACAAAGCTGTTCATATCACAATTTTCCACTCTCCGTGTGATAGTTTTGTAATTGCCAACCTGAGTAAACGTTCCTAAAACTTTCCATTGCACAATATAAATAAACTAACTCTGACAAACAGGAGGTCAATGACAACTGAAAGTGTGTTTTAAAAGTTTAGATATCTTATCGCCAACTCAATTCACCATAAAATGGCCATCATCTGGACATAATCTCCTTCTACCTTTGACCCACTTTGTAGGGATGCAGACCAATCTAGAGCAGAGTGCAAGTACAGTACCTCTTCTTCATAAGTTGCCCAATCGGGCCACCAAAAGATAATCTTGTTGGAAACTTGGTGTCCCGACATCAATTTTTAGTGACCCTGGGCCACCGGGCCACCACTAATGTTGAGCTCTGTTTGTATCCCCCAATGGCTTTGCTACAGACACGGTAAAGTATCGTGTATTGTAATCTGGGCTTCAATGCCACTTTGTCTCCATTAATGAAAAGTAATAGTAGAGTGCTGTAATAGTGGATATTTTCGTGCATTTCATGCAGCTAGAAGCTAGCACAAAAATAATAAAAGCACACAAATACTTTTGCTTGCCATATATATCTTCCAGTTGATGATGCCTTGATTCCACGGAATTAAAAACATGTGAAACTCATGTTTACCTAGATGAGCGTGATATATTACTTACACAAAAATATCCACTTTTACAGTGGGGCCTACATGTTTGGTATGGCTCAATCTACCAAGTTTCACTACACTTTATCTGCATTAAGATTTTATCATTTGCTTCCCTTTGTAGGCATGTACAAAGGTGAGTACTGAAATGCAAAAAAAAACAACCAACAACAACAAGAAACAAACAAACAACAAGAAAGCACTTTCTCCAATTTTCATATTATTGTTGATCTAAATTCCTCCAAAAAAGGGAGCGAGATCTTCTGAGAGAAATCTCATATTTTCTAGAGACGATCATATCACGCCTTTTATCTCCACATAACTTTGTGTCTGAGTATGTAATAGGTATACTCACCCTCACTAAGCACAATACGCCCATTATGACTACGACCAGCGACAGAATGCCATTTCTGAAACAGAGAATACAGCAAAACATTGAGGACATTTTTTTTTGCGGAACAGATTGGGAGGCAGGATATATTTCATGCATTTTATACTTGTTTGTACATCAACAACATTAAAAGAAAGAAAGAAACAACAGGAATTTACATTTATAGCATTGCCTATACTGATAGAGATTTAGAGATGTTTTGCAAGAATAATTAGCAGCAAGCTCTTTGGAGGGGAACGATGTTACTTGCTTTCGAAAGCCTCCGGCAAACTTTGGCAATGCAGAAGGTAACACTTTTGTATTAAGGAAAGAATGCACAAGATTTGTAAACATTTGCAAATGATCATAAACAGGTCTGTAGCAGAGATAAAGCACACCACCCGGTTTCAGCAGAAAATCTATTTTAACAACGTCAATCAGAAACTTCATTGGCACAGGATTGTGTAGTCTGATGCTTCCATACCTGGCACAGGCCAGACGATCAAACTGACAGATGCATCCGAGAACCGCAACATCCACGTCGGTCGTGTTATTGCTGGCCATCATTGTCATCGCAGAGACAGCCTCGGTTACCAGCGGTTTGAAGACCTCTATAAAGTCGGACTGGGTTACCATGGCAACAAACTCTGGTTCCTAGTCTCTCTTTCCGACTGGTGGGAAAAACTCCAGCTTAAACCCCCGGCTCCTTTCTGCTCTGGTTGCTCTCATTTGCGAGGACAGTGAACAAGGCATGGATGAAGGAACGCTGGACATGCTGTGTGGCTACATCTTGAAAATCTACACATTGTATGCAAAATGGAAATGAGAGAGGAGAAAAACAAGATAAACAATTTTACCAAAATACACATCAAATAGGCTCATCATTGCTATTGAGTACACATAATCACTGTCCCATAAAGATACTGCATTGCACTAGGTGTGCCAGTTTTATTCAAGCAAGCTGCCACAAATATCTGACAACTTGTTTTACAAAGTGCGTGTGTACACTTGAGTGTATAACATACTGTACCTTCTTGTATTACCCTTCACTCGAGTTTGTCCACTTATGGGTTGAAACCAAGATACATCTTACAATCCATAAAGATGTAGTACATGTGTAAAGGCATACATCTATTGCACTCGCATCAAATCTCAACTTGGAACTATACGCGTATTTCATCACAGTCTTTTCAAGAAAAACTCCTTGAAATCAATCTAGCCAGCCTTGGAGGTTTAAAGAAAGGTGACAAGTGTTTGAATGACGAAGACAAGTGTTAATTTCCCCGTTACAAGTATACACCCTCTTTAAACAAACACTGTCATAGATAGCACTTGGCAATGCGCCCAGGAGACTTTCAACCCAACGGCGAACTCTGGCGAAGAAAATATTGATGTAATCTTTAATAACTCTATATCTACCGGCATAACACTTGTGTTTAACTTCTCATTGCTCACTCTTTGGTTGTGCCCTAAAGCACACAACTTTATCAGCACAGTCACCAATTGCGTGTTTGACAAGCTCCCGTCCACTGACAGGTTTTAATGAGCACCTGTTGTCTCACTTACGAAAATCCCATCCAGTTTAGAACATGTACACATTTCTATCAAGTACCCATGCATAATGAGGCCCTATTACTTGTACAGTACTTGTACTGCAAACATGTACAGTGTTCAGTATGCATTTTCACCTTTGAAATGGTAATCAGCGTTATTTATCAATGACTGGTGGAGTTTTAGAATTGTAATCACAGATCTTCACTTCTTTGGATGGAAATGCACAATGTACCGTTTCCTCGGGTGAAGGTAAAGGAAATAATCCTTTAGGAACCTGATCCCTGAGATTGTAAAAGGTTCATCTGCACAACTTAGTACAGAGTACTCTGTCAAGAGCTGGGAATTTTCTTTTTCCTGTTGTGTGCTACTGTAAGGTTGAGATGGTAATTTACAGATCTAGTGTATATAGCTGGTAGGCCTTAGCATGTTTACAAATAAAGGATCTGCTAACTTTTCTCAAATTATTCTTTTCCCAGGACTAACACATTAAAGAATATGAGATACTGCTAGTTACAATGGAAAATCCCTCAGCCATTACTGCTGTGCAATGCTCCTCATGTGACATGTAACATCATGACATATCACTACCGGTGATATAATAGAGGGGCTGATTTTCTTGAACTACACATGTGACAGTCACAGATGGACAATATTATACATACTGCACACCCTAAACAAACAGAAGCTAATTCTGACATAGAATTTATGAATGGTCATATCTCCCCCTCCCCCTCCCCAACTGTCATCTTGTAATACACCCACAAGCACCACATAGGTGTACATGTGCAATACAGAGACTCCAACCCCAAGCACCTTCTGATCAGGAGATTCTCCCTCCAGACACCTCTAGCGAACGGGGGACTTCAACTTGATGTGCGTGAAGCGTGAAGTTCTAGGGTTCTAGATGTTCTCTCGTGCTATCAAAGGCTTACGTGAATGTTCCAACATACGATAACACTACTGTAAAAGTGGTTTCTTTCGCGGTGGTTTTATTTTCGCGCTTTTCGCGCTTTGAGGTTGAACCGCGAATTTAACATCACGCGAAGATGTTTTGAACTCGTCGCTTGTAAAACGCTATCATTACCGACCACGAATTTAAGCACACGCGAAAAAGTCCGCACCGATGGAAACCGCGAAAGTTTCTGTACGCGAAAGAAACACTTTTACAGTAAGTAAGACATCATTTCAAGCAGGAGACACAGAGCCAGGGCGAAAGAAATTAAATCTCTAGCAGGAGAACAGGACATTTTGCAATAATGGGCTTTCGGTGGGAGATCTCCCGTCGAAAGCGGGAGAGTTGGAGTCTCTGACAATAATGTACTACTTTACAGCAGCTTTTTTTGCTACTTTACAGCTTGCTCAGCATCACTGACATCAACAGACCACACAACTGTAGAGACGGCTAAATTTTTCCAGGTCCCTACGGCACAACACCTGACCGACATTCAAACCAAAACAGTAACATACGAGAATCTGTTGCCTGATATTCTCTCAGTACAGAAAAAAAAAGGCAAAACAAAAAAACAAACAAACAAACAACAACCCCACAACAACAACAATGACAACAAACACAGACTCAAAATTAAGAACTACATTGTATACAGCCTTCGGTCTAAGGGATTTGGTGATTATCAACTCTTAACACAAATAATAGCTTGTACAAGTACATACACTGTACATGTACAAATTCAAAAAAAAAAAAAATCTTGTGTCCCCAAGGAGCAGTAAAATTTCACTCGCAAAAATTGCACTGGGTCTGGACAGGGCAATAATGTACAGTATGATGCGCTGCCAGCTACAAATGTAAAACAGCTATTAAAACTCCTCATACCTTCATGAAAATGTAAGATAACTGAATACAGAATGTACATTGTATCTCTTTATCTTCTAAGGGGATGTTAAAAATCAAGAATAATTGACTTCATCTATCTCATACACATGTACCATAATTAAACACTCACACTCATCTCAAAACACACAAACATACAATACATTGTACATATACATATGCAATGTATCATGTACATTGTACATGAAGCATCATCCCCCCCCCAAAAAAAAAAAAAAAAAAAAAATTAAATACATTGAACATCTGACAGAAAAGCCAGTCCAACTGGTTTAAGATGGGGTGGAAAACAAAATTGTACTAATGCACAGGACAAGACAGAAACAAGGAAAATTGCTGTAAACCCAATGATAATACATAGTATGTACAGATGTACATTGTATGTATGTACAAGGCATTTCTTCAAACTACTGTATAAACAGTGGTTCCAGGTTGCAATGTGCCTTGAGTCACCACACAGTGCAGTATGGCACATCCCAAGCAATGTGATTGTACAATGTACATATTGTACGTGCAGTGACTGCAGTACCGGGTACTTAAATAATTTACATTTTGATGAGTAGCCTGGGAATTCAGGGGATAAATGTCATCATGAGCAGACTGCAAAGCACTTCATGCAATGCAATACAAAAACATACTGTTAAATAAGATCAATCAAGGTCTATCCCACTGCGTATTTTGTGCTCTTTTGAAGAGAGCGCTATTAGAAATTGCATAAAAACACACATTGCTGTTGTTGGTAATCACAGCAGAATTTGTAAATCTTGAGATTCAGTGGTTGTGGAGATTTTCAAGAGAGTGACCTTTCATCTCCCTAAGATCTTGTTTTCTTTTTGTATGTAGGACATCGACTGTAGTGTGCTACAATGTATTTCCAGTCATGTATAGGTTGTACACAGAGGGATGTAGTCATGAGTATTAAAATCCTTGAGTTACAATGTATGCCAACATTATGCACAAACCAGGTTAAATCCTCACGACAGAAATATCAACTCTAATAAGATTCAATTGAAAAATACAATGTAAAACAAAACCCTACACAACATGCAGAATGATAATACAACCCATGATCATCCCATAAAAAAAAAAAAATTATAACAGGTCTTGCTTAAATCTAGCATATTCAATAAACTACAGATCAAACAAAAACAAACACTGTACATAATGCACTGTACATTGTAGTTGTGTTTGTTGTGATTTTGCTAAAACAAGTCTTCTTTATATCTCACACAAATAACAAAATCTTTTGAATTAATGAAAGAGGGAATCCTACATATTCCTATATAAAAAATTGTAAGATATGCTCCAACATTCAGTACACGATGATACACGTTGTAGGTGTACATTTAGTGCAGTGCATACTGTACATAACAAATGTGTAGATTAATCTTCTAGAGAGAAAAAATAATTTCAAAGAATTACAAGATGTAGGCAAAATTACAGCTATACATTAACCTTAGAAACATGTTAAAAGAGAAAATTTCCTGTAATAATGGCCAAATCTCACTAGCCTGTGCTGATGAGAACTGTAATCTGCAGATTTGCCAGCAGTACAGACTTTACACAGGGTATCCTTCATGGTTTGAGTCATTTTCCCAGCTACGTGTAGTGCAAAACACTGTGTACAATGTAAAAAAAAATAACTTATGCAGTTCAATGACGATAGACTCCACCCTTCTGTATGTCCCAATAAAAATTACAACGGGACCTTCCACAATGATATCTTCAAAAATAGTGAATCAATCTAAATACAAATTCAGGGTATGAAACTAGGACCCCGTTTACAGTGCGGGGCTGGGCCGAGCCGCAGCCGAGCCCAGCCTCAATTGCGGAGCTGAGCCCCGCAATTTTGTCCGTTTACACTGCCTGGCTCGGCCGCGCTTTTAATTCAAACCTTTCAATATTTTGCCGTAGTGGCGCTCTGCTTGTAAGCAAACGCAATTTGGTATAGTCTGTTTTCAGACCCTTTACCAACTGGATTCCGTTGCGACGAAGTCGCCGTTCGGGCAAAGGCCTTTGCCGAAGGAAAAATCCTTTGCAGGACAAAACCACCTTAAACTATACTAGTTTTCGACGTTGAATAATGAAATAGTACGGGCAGAGGGTTTGGAAGCCAGATTAAAATTGGCCGCGCATTTGGCCCAGTTTGCGTTTACACTGAGAAAAGGCCGGGCTACCACCTCAAGAGTGTGGCCAAATGCGCGGCCAATTTTGGCCCCGCATTTGGCCTTTTGCACGTTTATGCTGAAATGAAGGTGGGCTCGAGCCTCGCACTGTAAACGGGGTCTTTAACTCATTGCCCACATCTTACAGAAAACCCCATTCAATTTGCTTCAGTGGTCAACGAGAAACGAGGAATTTCGTAGAGGATGTTAGGAATCTCTTCCCTCCAAGTTCTGTCTATTATTCACAAACAAGAGCATTGAATTGCTAAAATTGGAAGAATCAGACTCATGACATGCTTACAACAATCCACATTTCTCTGTGACCTCTCAACCAAATCGAACGGGAATTTCTGCAAAATAGAGCTAAAATGTTATATTTTAACCCTAACTAGGCCGGGCTATTTACATGTAGATGATAGAGCCGGGGGCCTCCCAGGCCCCTCTCCAGATCTCGGCCGTCGACCGCGCGATCGCGACGAAAATTGGCACACACATTGCCTATGACGTAATCTAATTCCAAAGTACATTGTACCATGAAGTTAATTTTCACAAAAATTATCATTTATGCTAAATTATGCTAATTTATGCATACCGATGTATGAAATCAGACAATTCGGTATAAATCACTAAAGCTCAAAACAGGCACTTTTTTTATGTAAATATTCTTTTTAGTGCCCTCAGCAAATGTAATTGAGAAAAAAATTGTGCTATCAGAAAAAAATTCCTTAAGTATTTTATTGTTTTTGAATTTCTTATGTATTTCTGTTTTTCCGACTTTATGTTTTTCGTTGTTTTTCCAATGAAATTTGTCGGTGACATTGTTCCGAACAAGGAAATATGTTATGTTATTGATTTTAATCAATAAAACCCCAAAATAATCATACTTTTATGAAATTTGCCTGCAAGCACAGTTTGCATTGAAATTGTACACGAATTGACGTTTTTGACCAATTTTTGGTCTGACATGCACGTACATATTTATGTGCAACTTCAGAACCGCGCGCCCGGGCATCGCAAATTTGGTGTCAAAAGATGCGGGAGACTCGAAAGAAAAAAGTCATGAAACGTCGCGGCGTTAGCTTTTCGCGATAGTGATACATCGCGCGGAACGTCGGGGAGGGGGGGGGCCCTCCGGCCTAGTTATGGTTAAGACTCTGAAGTAGCATCTAAAAAATAATAATCATATTGGGTGTTATCAAATCGAAAATTTGATTGTAATTTTAGGGGACATACTGCAGGTCTAACTACGGTATAATTCATGCCCAGAATGGTTATGGAGAGCTACAAGAACGGCATAGGCAACTGCTAGCAGCTACTACACACACACACAGACTTTGTTCATTCATAATCATACATCGTGGTCATGGTTGCAAGTAGTATGGCGATTGAATGGGGAGAGACACCGGCGCGCCGGAATGCATGCACGGTGACATTTCACGACTGGAATGCGAATGTAAGCGTTAAATTTACATATGTACGTTAGCTCAGCTCAGACTACTTGGTAAAAACAATTAGAATATACTATAATTTCACGATAATAAATAGCTTCTAGCATGTCTACACAACTTTTTCATTGATACTCACTGGTGAAATCTACGTTGCTGTCTAACGTTTATAGATGGCAGACCGTGTCTGGGTGGTCTACCTGGATCTACAAGAAAATCTGTAGTCTAGTAGCTTCTACTCTGCACTTGCTGACTAGATCTAGGTCGACAGTCTGTTGGAAGAATCAAGAAAGCTCCCGATCAAAAACCCAGAAACATGAAGGTCAGGTGCAGTTTGTCTCAAAGTGGCAATTCCTTGACTAACGGGCAAAACAACAGCCTGTTTCTTTGTGATCGTATGGCACTTTTCCGTGATTTCAATCGCTGCTCCGCTGCCGACACACGAGTAAACCCTATCGGTGTGTGTGTGTGTGTGTTTTGTAAACAGTATTGTTGCGCATGCGTGTTACAGACTAGTGGGCTGCATCACACGGGCTGCATACATGCAGTTCGTAGAGAAGATGCCGCCCCCGGCACCTAGCGCCGCCGGCAAACTAGATCTCAAACTGTAAGTTTTATGGCATAACATGGCAGGCCTATTTATAGATTATAAAAACTTACAAATGTCACGTATTGCAAAAGAAAGATTAAAGGGACTACTCAGTTCTGGTTGAGATGAGGATTCAGCTTTTAATGTTTTGCGAGATATTCAGAAACCACTCTATGAGATGTCAAAGAGCATGTACAATTCTAGGGGGGAATCAAAAGTTAATTTGATGATTTAATTTAATCGGTTTTGAAATGACTGAGATATCCAAAAACAATGTGAAACAAAGAGATCCGAATAAAAGATGTGGTCTGTCGCCTTTTATTATAATTGCTTTTTTTAAACCAATTTTCGACTAATAAACGTTGAATACTTCTTAAAATTACTCTTTCATATTTCATAAGAGGTTTCTCATTATCTCACTATCAAAGGAATGTTATAAACCTGAATCCTCCCCTCAGCCAGTACATGTTTTCATGGTCTCAGTATTTTGATTAAGAATAATCTTTTCCTGACTGGCAAAACTTAATGACTATTCATCTGAATCAGCTGAAATAAAAATGAATGAAGGTAGATACAATGTGTAGGCCGTACGTTAAGGCTTTGAATTTTGAATTCATTCTTGCTGCAATATCATACAGTGTAGGCCTACTTGTATCCTATATAATGATGCCAAGTTCTATTCATTTAACTGGTTATACTGATGCAGGCCTATTTGATAACGTTAATATTGTTTATTTAAAAAGTAAGTGTCATCTTGCACTTACATAGTGCGAGATTAGAATGTTCAAACTGATCACTTGGATGGCTTTATGGTACTGTAGTATTGGAAAGTATTGTACGCTATCCCAATCGGAAGCCTCGGGTTTCCGTGCATCAAACAATGTACTCGGCACACTTTGAAATCATACGATTTTGTAACAGGTAAATTTGATTTTAACGCTGTTTGTCAATTAACAACAGTGGTAGGCAGCTCGTTGATATTCGCAAAGTTTTGAGTGAAACATTTTGTGAACGGAAGATTTGGAATGATTCCCAGATTGGCTGCCTCACTTGTTACCTCCGCCAAGGGAGGAGGTTGTTTTCATCGGCATTGGTTTGTTGGTTTCCTGTCTGTCTGTTTATTTGTTTGTTGTCTCTTTTTTTTTGTACGTGTGCAAAATAATTCAAAATGTTGTAAACGGATTTGAATGAAACTTACAAGGAAGGTTGAGAATGACACAAGTAACAGATGATTAAATTTTGGTAGTGATTCGGAAATGTTTATGTATTTTATAGAGGCGGATTGTCAATATTTTGGCAGGGAGGGTCAATGAACTTGGGAGTCCAAGCTGCGTATTTTTTAGGTTTTCATAATATACGCGCAATATATAGTCACGAAAAATATGCACAAATGACTCAAGGCAAACTCAAAGAGGGAGGGCAGCAAGACATTGACTGGTTCGCATGACACTTTAAAATACCCATCACATCTGATAGGCATGCAACCGTATAAAAATCCTTTCTTGTGGCCATGATGGTATATGAAATCTGTCACTGACAGTGATTTTCAACTGCAACAATGAAATCAACTCTTTGAGTTTGCATGCATTTCCATTTCACGGGCCTCATCACCTATATAACGTGGACAGCCATTTAATGTTTGACATAGATCTAATTGGGATATTTGATTCCTGAGCTTGCAGGTGTATATATTACTTGAAGCAAGTTATAAGTGGAAATTGAAATAAAAAAGGAATTTGTTCTCAATCAAAGGCTTTGGGCATGTATATTCCAGATTTTAGTGGAGAAAGTGCGTTTCCTGTGACATATCAGGTGTGAGGGAAATATCTATAAACAAATTGCTGACCATTTTTAATATTGTCTGTATAGGGTTGATTTTTATGTTATAACTTCCTAGTTGGGGTGATGCAAGGATTTGAGTCATATTCTGCTCTTACCTTCCTTTTATTTCAATAATTATTCATAATAGACGAACATTCAAGCCAATTGAAGTATGCATGTTTTCCGACACACTCAGGCCTGTTATACAGATGAAGACACGCATTATGCACCTAACAGATCGAAAAAAAAAAGTATTAAGATGAAAACATATATTGTGTGCAAAGCGCATAATATTTATGTGGGGGATATATCTATAAAATGATTGTTTTGTGGTAAGTAACATGCATAGATCTTTACAGATAATGACATTCCTACATCCGTCCATTCAATGATGCAGATGGAGAATTGTCTATAAAAATTCATTTTGTTTACTGGGAGCTCTTGAGTGGCCTTTATGTACCCTTGATAACAAATAGTAGTAACGATAATTTGCATCTGTGTATTGTATAATGTAAAAGACTTTTCGAGTGCTTTACAAAATTTCCTAAACTTCAGAAAAAAAAGATTTTACTAAGTGCTGAATAAAGTGTCTATCTCAGTCATAAGTTATGCTTTATCAAAGTAATATCTATCATAATAAGCACATCTACTGTCACTATTGAATTTTTGATAAGATATACAAGTTAGTGTCCATGAATATTGATTGTCCAGGACATACCATTTTGGGTTGCGCGACCCTTCTTTGCCCTGTTGTATTATCATTATACATGCATGCGCTGGGTGGGACTAATGTCGGGTGATGTTCGTTATTCCGAAGGTTCTATAATCTGAAAATGAGATAAAGTTAGTTATTCCGAAGGTTCGTTCTTGCGAAACACTCAAACTCCCTATACCTTTGATGTTCGTTATCATCCGAAAATGAATTTGGTTTCGTCAAACAGAACTTATGTGGCTTTATTACAAAGGTCTGTTATTCCGAAGGTTCGATAATCCGAAAATGAAAATAAGGTTCGATATTCCGATGGGTTGTCAATCTGAACATATAAAAAGGCTCATTAATCAGAAAATGAAAGACAAAACAAAACACCAACAACAACAACAGCAACAACAAGACAGAGAGAGAGAGAGAGAGGGAGAGAAGATGCGTACCAATGAACCTCCGGAATGACGTTTTTTCGGTAATAACAGCCTTTTCTTTTCTTTTCTTCTTTTTTTTCCCGTTTTTTCGGAGTAACAATTATAAAGCATCAGAAGAGTGAACATTTCAATTTCGGATTAACGAACCTTTGGAATAAGGAACCTTATTTCATTTTCTGATCAACGAAACGTCGGAATAACAAAACTTAAATAGAAATAACGAACTGTAACTGGGACTGTCAATATACCCGAGAGGATTTGATTTAGTAGCAGTAGTACGGCCAAGTTTTGAAAGAAGTCAATCAATTAATGCCAATCTACTGCTACCATGGTTTGACGATCGAGTCTTGTAGTGTGCACTGTAAATCTATAGGTTTCCTTTTTGCAATTTTCATGATAAAGTTTGTCTTAGACAGAAACTCTCACAGCAACATGCTCAAGATTTGTCTGATTCAGCTAATGTGCACAAAACAAAAAGCTGGAACTGTCTTGAGACAAACTAAAGTATAATTATTACGTATTATTTCTCTCATTGAAAGCGCTACGCACAATGAACGACAGAGATCTGTCGGCCATCCATGTCTAAAATATTGTCTCTATGACAGTGTGAAGTCCCCCCCCCTCTCTTTCTTTTAGCCTTGCTAAATGGACGTAAGCTACAAAAACACAAATAAACAAGTATCAGTACTCTTGAATAAACGAAAATGAGGCTGTCATATACATATCATGCTTTAGTTGTATTACAGGGAAATGTATTGAAAGAAGCTTGATTGTAAAAAACATTCTGATCTTTTGAAAAAGAATAATGATAACAACGTCAATGATAATGATAATGATAATGATAATAATAATAAAGTACAGCACTTGCAATCGATCTGGTGACCAATTCTGGGTCGCAGATGGACATATTAAGTGAATTACATGCATTCGTTCATATGAAAGTGGAGAGGACACGGAAAAGAATAGAAATAAGTGTACACAATCCAACAAACATAAAACCAAAAAACAAGATGCGAACATAATATGACGTCAGATTTTTTTTTCAATGTTTCTATGGATCATGCTAATCGGATCCTCAGTAGAAGAGAAATCCAGAGAGATGAGGCTTCAGAAATAAAATCGCCATCTCGGATAGTTGACATTGTTTTTTGACTGTTAATTGCATACCATTGCAAGAGCGGAGATTTCTGCCAGAGCATGATTATTTTGAGATCAGGTTTTGCAAATATTTTGGAGCCGAAGAATGTTTCATGTGTGCAGAAGAATTTTAAACTCCCCCTCCTTTTGGACACTGGTAGCCAGTGAAGAAACTTGATTTTTACTTGGGAAAAAAATAATGACTTGATATTTCGAAAACATGTTTGAATGTCTGCTTACCTTTCCGCTAATCTGGTTTCCAGACCCTTTGCTAACTTTAGTTCCTTTTACAAAATGCGCCCGCGACGGAATAATTATTGTCGCCTTTGCCCAAAGGACCAGCCAGTTCGAGCTGTTTCTGCTTTCGTCGTTAGAGGGCGTTAATATTCTGTGAGGCAAATAATGAGGACAGGCAGGTGGTCTGGAATCCACACTACGTCTCCACTTTCTTCTGTTAACTCATCTTTCGACTTGTTCTACGCTAACACCTTCCGCGCCCGTATGTACAAATTTCTGTAAGCTGTTGACCTGCATTGTGGCTACACATGGGCCGGGCTTCCATGCAGTATACCATACATGTTTTCAGGAATATATCAAATATTGAGGAATAAAGGAACAATGGCATGTTAATTTGCCAGGGTCAGGCTGCTGATTTCTTTGTCATAGCCATGTAGCCATAAGTGTTTTGTTAGGAATGAAGTATGATCTGCACTCTTGTATTGCTCCTTTGTCATTTTGGTTATGTTTTGTTTTAAACTTGTCACATCCGTGTTATTTATTTTTATTGAGATGCAGAATAAATACAAATAAAAGAACAAATGAGATAAATCTTGTCTCTTGAACAGAAGAGGATGAGAAAGAAGCAGAAGAGAAAAGGAAGAAAAATATAAGAAGGAAGAAGAAGAAGAATAAATGGAAAATATAACTACTGTGTAAGCAGTACAATGGGCAACCTTTAGCATATATAGAAAAGCTTGTATCAATGTAATATCTTTTCTGGGAGAAAAATATATCTCCTCACTGAGAGATTGTCTTGTAATAAAAGGAAAATAATTGCAATAATAATGTGAGACACATTTTTTTCTTTTCATGGAAATTTACTGACTGAAATAAATATGCTACTTTAAGCTTAGACAAAGTAAAAAAGATGACAATACCTTGCCTGTAAAGCACTCTTTTCTCTGAAATGCATAAATATTTTCTATGGATGAAAATTAATGCACTAAGGATATATTTCCCACATTATGTGTGCATGTATCTATATATCTCTCTTCCTATCATTCTCTCTCTCTCTCTCTCTATATAATATATATCTATATATATCTATATATATATATTTATAAACTAGAAAAGCACTCTGAGCGCAAACCTCCGCCAAGCATGCAGCTCATTTCCACCACTGATTTTGTTCTTCCATAGAGATATCAGTGATTTCCACCCATACGTACTTATAGCATTGTGTGCTGAAAGTCGCCTGATTTCCCAATATAGAAGCCTTTGTTACGTCATAAACCCTCAGCTGCACGGCGCGCCTCGCCCTAGCAGAAACTAGAGCGCGCACTTTAGTGCGCCCATGCAAACCTCAAATACGCGCAGCCTGAACTCCCAAGTTCATTGACCCTACCTGCCAAAATATCAAAAATCCTTCATAAATTCCCCAAAATTTCTCGGATCACTACCAAAAGTTAATAATTTGTTACTTGTGTCATTCTCAACCTTTCCTGCAAGTTTCATCCAAATCCGTTAACTACTTTTTGAGTTATTTTGCACACGGACAAACAAACAAACTAACTAACACTAACTAACGAACGAACAAACAAACAAACAAACATAACCTCTCTTGGCGGAGGTAATAAAAGTGCACATATATACAATGAATAAATATATATATATATATATATATATATATATATATATATATATATATATATATATATATATATAAAGTAACAGTAAACCCATTCATATTGTAGCTACAATATTTACAAGAAAACAAAGCAGTTGTGGAAAGACAAGAAATGAATATCTCATCTTCTTCTGCATGTAGCATAGGTTGTTTTTAATGATTTATTCTGATACATCAGTTGCCACAAAGAGTCACACATTTAAAAAGATAAGCCAAATACACAATATTAATGGAGATATTTTTGACCGTGATTGTTTTTTTTTTCTCTCATAAGACTCGTACATATTACTCCATACACATATCGTTTAGTGAAGAAGTATATTACATCAAAGTATGTGATCACATACACTTAATATGATTAGCGACACGAGTACTGTACTAAACAATGATATCTGAACAAGTATGTACAATGACATCTCAATGGTATTGAAAACTGCATGCAGGGAATAATCCATGCATCGGATGCGTTAGCATACTAGTTGTTGAGATCCTATGGTGTACCAGAGTCCATGTGCCTTATGAATGACGACCTGGATGTAAAGTGTAGAGATTATACATTTTGTTTTGTTTTGGTTTCTTTTCTTTCTTTTTTTTTCATGAGAAGGGGAGGGGCGGGGGGGTCATTTTTATGATTGCCCGCTGCCCCCTGAACCATGACCATTGAGGACGAATGAGCTCCAAAATAGCCTTCACACCGGAAATACTACCATAACTTACAATAGAGAAATGTACAAGACTCATCAAGACCAGACAAAAAAAAAAACAAAACAAAAAAAACTCTCCTCTTTCATTTGTTGTTTCACGCCATGTGACCCTTCACAATTGAACAATCCCTAAATTGGCAACAACATCAACAACAACAAAAATAATACGTGTAAACAAAATGGAAAAAAAGAAGAAGAAGAATAATGACATATTACAGTCTATGTACAGTATAAAGATTGCATCAGGAAGAGACATGGTAAGGTGCATACCGCGTAATACCAGTTGAAAAAATTAATTAACTTAAAAATCAGGAGCTGATCCACATTGTACATTAGTTCTCCTACAGAGTTCTATTGATTGAATTGTGTGACTCCACAGGTAATCAAAATTTCCCTTTGATTGGCATCTATATTAGTCTTTTATTTTATCATACATTGCAAACACTTTACACTAGTTACAAATACAGCGGGTAGAGATATGGCTTTGGAAAGGAAGTTCAGAAGATTATGTACTTGTACTTTATGAAACGCAATAAACATGCAGGATTGTATCCTACCACAGTTAATTAATCAACTTCGGTGACTGAATTTAATCAAACATATCGTTTCTATTCGTCTGTAGGTCTGCTAATAATCTAGATGCAAAAAGCCTGAAGGTTGATTAGTGTGCACTGAACAGCAAACAACATTCAAACAAAATTTTGCATTTGGAAAAAACAAAAAATCATCAAAATATATGTTCACTTCTTTTGTTTTCTTAGCAGCAAATATAAGGTATAAAAATAAGTCAAGTTTGAGTTGAAGATCTGTTCAGTATACACTCACAGATATGAAATATATTACCATCATTTATTAAGCAACATCAAAATACACTGTATCCAAGATAATTGTAATAGACATGGACTTGGCAATCAATACTCAAGTGCATTTAGTACAAAGGTTTCATTTCAATCACATGCATTTAAATTGTCTTATTTGTTCACAGTACAAACTCACATGATATATGCACGATCAGTGCAGTTTTGATACTAATATGGTTGCTTTACACTCAAATAATTATAACTGCACATCTGTTTTGATACTGAAATGAGTACAGTGAAATAATTGGTACATAAACACCATCAGAGTGAGCAAGGAAAAAAAAAAAGATATTGCACAAACCTTGTCGTAATTTCACCAAACAATTTGCAGTGAAACACGTCAAGGGTATCAGCCATTCCAGAACAGCGAGGCGGTAAAAGTTAACTTCAAGACAACCATACACACTCATCTTAATATTTCTTCAACTCCTTTAATTTTAAATATAAAAATACGTCTGCAAGTAACACAAGTTGTCAATCCATGAGAGGTTCTTAAAGCAAATATTCTCCTCTCGACGTTTGTCCATGGAACTAATTTGGTGACTTCTCATATATATATATATATATATATGCCAAGCTCTTGATGTACACAAAGATGTACACATAATTCCCACATGTCGATATAGCAGCCAAAATGGAACATCCACATTTACACGCATAGCTGTCATGAATATAAGCAGCTATCTAGATAAATGACACCGGGCCTATGTAACTGATTTGTAATCAACTGCCGTTCCACCTGGCCACACCGCATGCTTTCAACTTTACAAGTGTATCCAACAGCTTTCGTTCGGAGCACGTACACGTACGTCCTCAGCAATTACAAGATATTGCAAACCGAGCGTACGAAATCGTCATCTGATTCGGTGATGCTACCCAGATACATGTATCTCCAGCACATGCATGTACAAAACTCGCAAATGTACACTGTGACGACTCTCACTTTGGTGCGAACATCGTCTGCACACACAAAAAACCCTCATGGAATGTGTTCTGAACATTTAGTCTTACTACATCTGTCATATGCCTATTAGAATAGAACATAATCCTGCCTAACTTGGCTGCCTTCTGGTAAAACAGCAAAGAGGCTTGTGCCGCCTTCAAGCTTCTGTTCATATTTTCTATGGGTGTTTTTTTCTCATCATTACCAAACAGGCAATAAAAAAATTTAAAAAAAATTGAAAAGAAACTGAATAGAGGGACTGAGACCCACATACTACATGGGTATTCCGCATCTACCACAGGTGAATTCATGTATTAGACTGACCAGTGCTACATCAAATAAGTAACAACATCACATAGTAAGATATAATATTGCATGTATGAATCTTGGATCATGATCCATACAAGTTGTTCACATTCATGGTATAATTACGCTCATAAAATAACCATAGAAAAAAGGGAAAAGCACAATGGCCTTACAGTCCATTGTACATGATTTTTCTGCATGATTATTTACAATTGGGGTAGATTTATCGCACGTATCTACTAAAAAAGCGTTTGTAGTCTCAACTCGGGCGCTGAAAAACACTGTACAATTACCTCTGCTGAATATTCTTTTACACAATAATGTAAACGGTATGACACAAAACATAACATACAAAAAAGATCGCTGCACATTACTCTGTCTTCTTTGCTTGTGTCCACCACTGAGCGAAGTTGCACACGTTGAACATGGAATGTCTCATGAAGAACAAAAAAAATCTTGTGGCATTACACCATAAAAATTAATTCATCTTAAATGTAACGAAGGTCTTATGCTTCTGTATCATCAATAAAACCACCGATAAATTTCAAACACAGGCATATGCTTCACACCCTTGATATATAAAAAAAGAGAAGAAAACAACATGTGAGGATGAATGCACACCCATTCACATCTGAAATGAGATGTATTCAACCCTTTCACTTCCAAATATTGCCACTCTTTACGTGGCTATTGCATGGCACGCACAATTTTCGCAACTTGATGGGTTATTTGTGAATCTGATTACGCGGTACTGGCCATATGGGGAGCGTCGCGGCAAAGTCGCAAATGAGAAACATGATCATTAGCACTCCCTCTTTTGACACTTCATTTTCCCTCGAGAGGAGATGTCAGATGCTAAATA
Organism: Diadema antillarum; assembly: GCF_040938485.1. Taxonomy (NCBI): domain Eukaryota; kingdom Metazoa; phylum Echinodermata; class Echinoidea; order Diadematoida; family Diadematidae; genus Diadema; species Diadema antillarum. The sequence goes on from NW_027271424.1 coordinate 859,885, forward strand.
TGATGAACACTTTCTTCAACCCATAGGAAGGGTCTCTTGCTCTGTGATTGAATCTATTGTTTATTGGGTTTTTTTTCTATTGTGCAATTGATTTAATTACCGTGAGTTTGACATGAGTGTTCTATTGCTGTCTAGCACTGAGTAGCGTATGTTTGTTTATCCTTTTTAATCGCATTTCACTGCCTTGTCTTTTGCTAGATGCGAGTGTCTGTCTTCTGGTTAAGGAGGTAAGATTTGCTCCCACGTTTTTTGATTGTTTTTATTTTAAACAGCTGATAAGCATGAAAATAAAGGAAAAATTGTCAGTGAGAACATCGAGAAGTATGGCTCGAAAAAATGTCACGCGCACCATCTGTAATCATTCAATTCCAAAGTAGGTGTGAGTGATTTTGCAGAGTTCAAAATACAACACACAGCATAAAGAGTGCTTGCAAAAGAAAGGAAGGATTGAATAAATGTTGGCAAAATGGGCAACCAACTCCTAGCTCTGTACACTAATCACACATGCATTGATCATTGTTGCATCATTACCCCTAGACTTGTGAAATTCGAGACACTGGGTACCGATGAGGCAAGTTTTTTTTTTTTTTTTTGCAGTAATACTTTCAAACTTCCAGCAATATTGCACAGTTATGAGGGATGAACATTAAAAAGAAAAAAAAAACTGTCAAAAAAGAGAAGAAAGAAGACAATATGAAAAAATCAAATGGAAGAGGTAGTCTTTGTTGCTATTAAGTAGACATAACCACATAATATCAAGCTGCAGTGGTGCTGTGTTCTGCATTATCTATGATCTTTACCGCTATTTCTTGTCACTGTAATTTTTCGTGAGACATGCAAGTTTTTGGCTAATATGTCGCCAAACGTACAAATGACAAATAGTTCATCTATGCCATGATGCATGCAGAAACAGCGAAAATTGCACGGCATCTTTGATGACTAAGAGGTACTGTTTTGCAAGAACGATATACCAGTAAGTAGCCACCTCACTCCTCTGTGCCATCCATGCACTTGCAATGTTGCACACTGGAATATTCTCCCTGACACCAGTTCATCCCTCTCATTGCAAATTTAATAAAAAGCGCTGAAGCTTCGAGGGCATATATAGCACTCACAGTGCATCCCTTTGCACAAAATAATCATTCAAAAAATGAAGCCTTTCCCTAATTCTCTCCATTCATCGTATTAATGGCATTTCGAAGCTCTTCTTACTGACTACTGATAACTGGTGTTCATAAATATAGGATACATTCATGGGAACAAACAGCACAGTCCTAGCTCACATGATATACCAATGATTATTATATTCGTTACCCATACACGTTTTCAAGTTCAAATAAATTCACAAGTTGAGCATTCTTGTTAAGTATGTAACTCCAGGTAGTTCACAAGACACTTCTCTCTCTCTCTCGAGAGTTTTCATATTTCATTTCATATGAAATTTTAAATTTTCTAAAAAGCAATAGTCAATATTGCATGCCATCCTGAAAGAAATCTCTCCGTAACTTTGTTTTATCAACAGACTTTTTCCCCCACACAATGCATATTTTAACCTGTCGAGGACAAGCGGATGTTGCTACAACATACACTGCCCGTAGACACCTGCCCGAGTATACTCGAGACTAGTCTTCAACGGGTTAAAGAGTGTGGGGGTTCTGTATGGGCACATATTCCAACATTTCGACAACACCTGCCCACAAGTTCAGCTTCTGCATCAACAGATCGAAAGATGCGGGGCATTTTTGAAACACTTCATCTAAAACAGCACCGAGATGGCCCATACATGCAAATTCAGATCAACATAGGCTCTTCCTTCAGACTGCGGCTGGGTGCTTGCATCAGCGCAAGTCAACGGGGTATTTCTCACGTTCTCCAAAGCGAGGCAAATTTCAGATTGGCAAGAGGAATGCAAATGTCTTGAGGAGAAACAAAGATTGCACAGAAATATTGCCAATGAAGGTGCATAGTTTACTGACATTAGTCCATCTTTTCCGAGCTGGTCTTTTCTATCAAACATCTATCAAGTTTAGGCATTGTTATCTATCAATTTTTCAGCATTACAACAATGGTACAATTTATCCCCCCCCCCCAATATTTGTGGGTATGATGTTGAATGCCTGTGAAAGCTAAGGCAAGACTTCTGCTGGCCAATGGATACAGAATGATATGGGTACTGCTATCTAAATCTGCTGATGTACAAACTTCATAACTACAAATGTGGAAACTAACTTGTGATAATTTTTCTCTTTTTTTTTTAATGTGCTGGGCTACTTTCTGTGAACTTTGCAAGTTTTTAATTATGTGAATGACAGAGGTTTTGTACATGATGTAGGACATATGAAAACCTACTTTGTGTGTGACTATGTTTGCAGCGGTTCTGCGGAGTGGGAACTTTGCCTACAATTTTCACGTAGCAAGATATGTCATGTTTGTGGAGCAGTGAAACTCTGAAGAAGCAGCAGCACGTCATGAGCTCCTCTCGCGGTTCAATAGCAAGGTGATGGCATACTTTACCCTGGATTTCAGACCTATTTCAGTGACAGTGGCTGCTTGAGAAGGTACAGTCCGACCTCTATTATCCGGCCCTCTCTTATCCCAACTTCTCTATGATCTGGATGCCTCCAAGCAGTGAAGGCCAGAAAAAAAGCGATATAAAACAGAGTTAAAACTCCTACAGAACTCACAGAATTTATCTATTATATTCCCTACAGAAACATTTTCCAATTTCATGACTATGATTAATTAAGTAGACGAGCATTAATTACAATTTTGTTGTAATGTACACTACCTACAGTGTACATAGCTACACTGGGTTGGCAGCCTACTTTTACTCATTGTTTCTCCCATATCCGTCCAAATCGCTTATCCGGATGAGCGTCGGTTCCGACATGGCCGGATAACAGAGGTTGGACTGTAGATGGGTAAAGTAGTATTGTGTGTAGTGTGCTTTGTAAACCCTGGTTCTATCGCTAGATGTTGTATCAATGCAGGGGCGGATCCAGGAATTCTGTAAAGGGGGGGCGTGACTAATATTTCTGGTGCCACTTCCGGGTTTCATTTCATTTTTTTCTTTTTATTTCTTTTGTTTTTAACGAAAAATAAAGGGGGGGGGGGGGGCGTGCGCCGGTTGCGCCCCCCTCTGGATCCGCCACTGCAATGCATGCACACTGGCACGGCAGTACTATTGACCTAGATCATACATAACTTATTCATCACAAGATTCCTCTGACAGATGATAAGAGTACAATATGCCCCTACTAACAAAACTAAATGCAGCTGCCATGAAAAGCAGGACAAGTCAGCTAGGAGATAAATCTCAGCATTTACTTCTCTGATGACAGGGTAAACAAATACTTTGTTGGGCTTGCAACTGATCACAACATCGGCAGCAACCCCATCCCCATCCCCTCCTCCTCCCTCCAATAAAAAGAAAGGAGTACAAATCAAATGATGTTTTGTATTCTGGGATTATGAAAATGTTTTTGACAACAAACAAGCCACTGGGAGGCTAAACATATAATGTAAATTTATGGATAAAATGACAAAAAAAAAAGTGTAACCAGACAATGACAGCTCTGATGAAGTCCATCAATATCAGCCCTAAACATTACAGTTCGTCCATCTAAAATGTTTGCATTGCCCTTTCTCTATACACATGACCACAATACATATGACTTGTTTCTCTCTTTCTGGTCCTTCTTTTACCTTCACGGGCACTGAGCATGTCATCCTTTCTACAAGCCCACAGACAATTAGCTTTGTGAATGCAACACGCATCCTGCAACTTACTGTGTGGTATTGCTGCTCTTTAAAAAAAAGAAGGACAACTGCATATTTTGCAGATGTTTCAGTTTCTATTTTTGACTCCTCGGCTACAAAACCACTGTGAAATCAATCTCACCGTTTAAGTTTTGCTTCCATTACCATATTTTTTACCACTGTAGCATCCTCCTATAAAAACAAATCACACTTTCATTGTCGAGTACTACATGTACAGCATTCATGTTCTGCCCTATGAAATCCGGCAGTTCCCTACTTCTCCATTCAGCCTGGTAAAGGATTAAACGTAAAATCTTGACAACGCCTTGAATTGAACACCATCAATTCACAGTGAAATGATGCACGTTCCCCTTCAACGACTCAAAAGTCTCATAGTGAGTTCAAGCTACCAACGCTTATTCATCCCCTCTGGGAGCGGTGGGGGTGGCAAGAGGGCCGGCTATACGATGCGACACACCCCCGACCGCTTGTTGCGCTTCATCTTGCCCGTGGAGCCGTTGCTGGAGCTGTTGTCCGAGTAGCTCTGGTTGCGTCCCTTCTGGTTGTTGGCCGCCTTGATGCGGTTGGTGTCCGGCGCCGAGCTGGTGGACTTGCGGCCCACGGCAGGCATGTGTACAGACGTCTGCTTGTGGAGGAGGGGCGGGTGGGGCTTTATTGGCAGCACTGTCTGGGACTCTGTAGGGAAAGTAGAAAGAAAACTGCATTACAACTCTGTGGTGGACCTCCTCCTCCAAGCCTACAGAAAAACCACTTCACTATGCTCTAGTTTTTACTGTCACAATGAAATCAAGACATATGTGTGCTTCTTTCAATTATCAAAGTGAAAGTACAAAATGCTTCAAAGACATACATCACATACAAATCTCTAAATTTTTTGTAGCACATAAAAAGAAGAAGAAATATTATTGACAGAGATTACTGACAGATATCTAACCACTATTTCAGGCTTGTTGAAGAGAAAATAAGTCAATGGGGAGAAACAAAGAAATCAAACCAGGCTAAAAGACAAGACATCAAGCGCCAACTCAAAAAGCCCATTCAAAGTCCCTCCTGTTGGTGTAAAGTTCAATACCAACTGCATGGTATGCACAGTGTTTTGGTCAGCAGTGCTTAATATACATTAACTGTAAAACAAAGAATATTAAGGTGCATAAAACTTTTCCAAATTTTGTGAGGAGCCAAGAAAAATGCACATGAGTTTTTAAATTTTTTTTTGGTCTATACAATGCATTGAATGACAGTATTATGCTGTACACCATCATGGTCAGCAATTCGTGAAAGTTTGGTGCTACGAAAAAAAGGCCGTTGGCTCCAATTCCCGTAAGTGTCATGCAGAGTAAATCTTTCTGGTTTTACAGTATATTAAAGACAGTGACTGATGCAGCAGGTCTTCTTGAGACATGCAGAATACTTATATTCTATGACCAGGGGGTCACTCTTCACTGACCTTCTTTGAGGTCAATGTCCACCTGGCTCTGGCTCTTGATGTCTGAGGCGGGGCTGTTGTGCAGGCACAGCAGCGGGGTGTTGCCCCCCTCCACCAGCTGCAGGACGATGAAGCTGGCGTCGAAGGACATGTCCAGTCCGGCCACCGCCTGCCTGATGTGGAAGGAGGTGATGAGGACCCCAGTCTGCACCAGCCACACTCGTATCGTCCCATCATGGGAACCTGCCAAACAATAATAAATAAAGTATAAATAAACAAAATGTAAAGTGCACTCCTATTATAACAAACATGGTTGTAACGAAACTCCCGTTGCAACGAAGTGAAAATTTAGGCCCCCCAAATTATTGTCTATATCATATGTTCATACACTTTATTGTTTGGCCATAATGAAATTTTGATATAAAGATAGAAATTTTTTTTTTGCATGAGTGATTTTTCATGCAGAACCGGGCAAGATGAATTTCACATGATTTTAATGCTGCCAATATGAAAACATTAAATAGTATTACTAATAACAAGCAAAAAATATTGTGTACTTTTATTCTTGCACGAGTTTCCGGTCGAGCGAAATACGCCAAAAAAAATTATCACTTTTACAGTATCACATTTCCAAAGCTAGAAAAAGAACAATTCCAAACATTGCCATACCCCCTTCCCTAGCCCCCACCCCTTCCCTAGCCTCCACCCCTTCCCTAACCCCCACCCCTTCCTTAGCCCCCATCCCTTCCCTAGCCCCCACCACTTTCATCCCTCTACCCCCTCCTCTTTACCCACCTGACACACAAATGCTGCCATCGCTGGTCATCTTGCAGCAGGTGACGATGCCTGTGTGTCCCTGCAGCGTCTTCTCAATCTCCCCTGTCGACATGTTCCACACGATGAGGGTGGAGTCCTCTGAGCCTGATATCACGTGCCGGTTGTGATCTGCCGTCGTCACGCATGTGACCTTGTCATCATGACCCGCCAAAATCTGTTCCACATGCAAAAAAGAAGAAGAACAAAAAAAAGACTAGATCAGAGTCTTATTCATTTACATGGAATACTTTATTTCTAGTGGAAAAGATTACTATGCAGGAGATGATAATTTTGATGCTAATATTTACCATCTTCTGTAGACATCTACTCAATAGATAAATAAACTATACATAATAATCTCCATCAAAAACAATTTCCTGTTTCTTCTTTTTTTCACTTTCCTTTCCCATCTAATTTGTTTTTTCCTTCCACTTCTGCTTCCGCACCCTTTGTGATTGTAAGCTTTTCAATGCTTTTTTCTTTCTTTTTTACCGAGGGACCTATATATCTAATATGCTGCATTTGAATGTCTTCAAGGCTGCTATAAGAGGCTCTGGAACCACCCCTTGCAGGTGGTTTTAGAACCTGATTGTATCAGATTGCCTTTCTCATATTTTGTCTGTTTATACTGAGCTGAAAGACTGCTCAAGGCTGCTTGAGGAGGGTTCAGAAACCAACTTTTGCCTAGTAAAAATGGGGCATTAACTGACTGCAGCCTCAAGGACATAGGCTATGGCTGGTAGGGACATCTGAGCTCTGAGCCCTGATACCGTGAAACATTACGGTAGAGTTCCCTGCTCTGCATGGCCGGCTTCACTGTACCTGGGTCAGTTTCCCCGTCTTGGTCTCCCAGATCTTCAAGGACATGTCCTCTGACCCCGTGATGGTGAACTGACCATCCCTCGTCACCGTCACACACGTGATGACCTTTGGTGCCACACGGGGGAGGAAACAAAGAAAAATGTTAACTGGTCAATCAAGGTCACTCATGAAATGGTTTACTGGCTGGCTTGTGTTAGTTCTGAACTGTCATCCTACAATATTTTAAACACATCTTGATGCAAATACCACCAGCCCACATCCCCATGAGTTTCTAAAATCCCCACAGACTTTCTACAGATTCAACAGGTTTCAGCTGGTAATGAGTTGAATATAACATGGGACTAAACGAACCATCTTAGATACAAACACTGGCTCAACCGAATGGCCAGGTGGAAAAGTGGAATCTAACGGATGACAAAACAGTTCTAACCAGTGAAATGTAATTTAGACAACAAACATAGGGTCCTACAAACATCACAACAAAACTGTCACGGGCATATGACTATGCTGTCTCTTGCAAAGAAATTTCCTATTGTATCTTCGTGAAACATTGTACTAATAGCATACTTGCTCAATCAAGCCATTTTCACATTTACTTTGCTGGAGCTGTGTCAAGGATATGAAAGCTCATACAACTCTTGGAGGTACAGGTGGGAAATCAATTTTACCAAGACTTTCCTGGTTATTTTGACCCAAGGTCATTCTTGAACCACAAACGGTCACTCACCTGCACATGGTTGATGGTCTTCACAGACTCTCCACTGCCCGTCGTCCAGATCTTCATCAGCTCGTTGCGGTCACCGCTGATGGCGTAGGTGTCGTCCGGCGTCAGAATGACCATGGCTGAAGGACCCATGCAGGACAGGAGGACCTGGCCAGAGAAGAACAGATAAGTGTATGCTCCATTCTTGCACCTCATACAAATGTGAAAATTCATTTTGCATCTACTGCAAGACTGCAAGACACTATGGGACCCTGTCTTTTGATAAAAGATGATGTACAAGATCAACACTTGCAAATAAAGAAAAGACATTTTACGTTTTAATTGTGAATTTGATTGACACGATAGTCAACATGCATTATCTTGATTTTCTGACATTCATGTCTCCACGTAGGGTCTAGGGTTCATCAAGCATTCTCTGGCCTAGGACAACAAATTTCCAATGAATCCAGATGCCATGGGGTAAGATTTCACTTTTTTTTTTGTGTAGGCAGGTAGTGACCGCAGATCACTGGTCAAAGGGACAATGTGAACAGGTCACTCCTTCATGGATGGGCACACACAATTATTGATTGTCTGCCATCCAACAGACAATATTTGGTCAATTTCTTCTCTTGGAACACAGTCTAGAAGTTAGAAACTCTCATCACAAAGACCTACCTCACCGGTAGCAGCTACCCACAGCTTCATGTAGTTGCTGAAGTCGGCGGAGAGGATCCGCTTGCTGTCCGACGTGATGAGAACGGAGGAGATCGCGTCCTCGTGTTCGGTGAACGTGACGACGACCACGCCGCTGTCTGTGCTCCACACATTGACTGTGCCATCCTCAGAGCCTGCAAATCATGATAGAGTGGTATTTCAGATTACTTTCAAAGTCAGAGTATTCAACAGTTTATAGAACAAGGAAAATGTAAACTGTTGACTATCATTCCCAGTCAAGTTGGCCAGGTAGTGTGCACTACAAATGCTCTCATCCCATCAAATTGTGATACTTTTATTATAAGACTTCTAAGACCTTAACACAAAACAGAAATTGCATTAGCAGCAACACAATGTCACAAGTCTTTTCTAGATTTACATCCAATCCTTTTCCATCTCATGAAATATCCTCTCGCCCCTCTTTTTCTCTTTAATATTATTACTCTTTTTCTCTATCATTTTAAAGCGACACTTCTACCATCATCAATACTGCAATCTTCATCGCAATAACAATTGCCATCATCATCACAAGCATTATGCCACCACCTCTACTACCATCCCTAACATCATGGTCATTGATGCAATTATTAAACTCACACTCAAAATCTTGATCAAAACCAATACTAGCACAATGGCAATCATTATTGTCACCATCACCATCATCAGTGTCACCATTATCATCAGCACCATCACCATCATCATCATCACATCACCATTATCATCATTATTGTCATCTTCATCATCATCACCATCATCACCATCACCACCACCATCACTAGAACCATCATCATCACCATCACTGTCACCATCATCATAATCATCACATCATCATCTTCATCATCATTACTACCATCATATCACCACCACCACCACTACCACCATCATCATCATCATCACCTTCACCATCATCACTAGAACTACACAGCAGTATCATCATCAGTATCACTGTCACCATCATCATCATCATCATCATATCACCATCATCATCATCACTAAAACCATCATCATCACTGTCACCATCATCACCATTATTATCACAATCTTTGTCATCATCACTGCCATCATCATCACCACCATCACCATCATCATCACCATCATCACCATCACAACCACCATCATCCTCATCATCATCACTGCCATCACCACCACCATCATCATTATCACTGTCATCTTATGTCATCATCAACATTATCACCGTCATCATCATTACTAATAGCATCACTTTCATTATCATCCTCTCTCACCTGAAACAGCAAAGCTGCCATTGTCCGCCATGGCAACACACGAAATTGGTTTGGTGTGGTCGCTGAAGGCGTGGATGATCTGGCAGAGGTCGATGTTCCACAGCTTCAGGCTGAAGTCAGCCGATCCGGTGATGGCAAAGTTTGCATCCTTTGACATGGCTGCCACGAACAAAGTCAAAGACATACAGAATCAGTAAGTTTGATATTTATGTGCCATCATTGGGTATTTCTGGACAACAAATGTCCCTTTGGCAGTGGAGATGGCTTTGGAAAGAAATGCACACCCGAAATCATAATGCTGTCTAAGGCTTGATGAATCACAATATTATTAATACTTAATCCATGACAGTTCAATATTAACTGCACCTATGTGTGTTGCATGTCGAAAGTTAGAGTAAATTATTCTAGAATAAGCAGTGACGTACTCTCATATAAAGATATCAATTACCACGCTTTATCAAACAAGCATCTCAGCCCAAAATGTGTAATTTTGACAGATGTTGGTGACTATAATCAGTGTTATGATTTTGTTTTCTTTTTGGCTACACTCTGATATGTGCAAAAATATTGTTCGTATCTAAAGCTTCTAAAAAGCCCTAACTTTCTGTACCCCGTTATCATGGGCACGATACCCTCAAGCCTGTGAGGAAACTATAATCCCACTTACCTATACAGGTGACCTTGTCTGTGTGTGCCGACTTGCCCTCCCCTTCCTTCGCCTTGGGCTTGGGCAGCAGCCACACCCGAACGTTGCCGTCTGCCGAGGCGGTCACCAGGAAGTGACCGTTGGGGGTGATGGTCACCCGTCGGATGGGGGCCGAGTGGCCGGTCAGCGTCTGTAGGAGCTCCTGGGAGCGGATGTTGTAGACGTAGACGACCTGCTCTGACGTGGCCACTCCGGCATACAGGCCCTCGGGGCAGAGACAGATGTCGACGATCTGGGGAAGGGGATGGGGGTGGATCAAAGGGGGATGGGGTAGGGAGGGAGAGACAAGTTGGTAAAAATATTTTATGATTGTCTTAAGAAATTCATACTTTTGTCTTCTGCATAAAATGCCCTCCTAAAAAAAAGGAATGCCGCAAAGAACGATCTACTGGAATTAAAACAAATACATATTTTATCACAGAAAAAATACATCAAAGTACTAACATGTTATACATGCATATTGCACGACCAAAAAAGACAGTATAAATATTTCTTGAAAAAAAATAGTGGGAAAGTTCTTCTTGTGCAAGAAACCTCTCCTTGAGGTCTACAGATTTCCACTGTCCAATATCTTCAGAAAGATCAAGTTATTCTGACATCCTAACTGGCATCACAGCTGATATGACTTTACCTTTTCATTCGACAGTTTGTGATTTTTTTGTCAAATACTTCTTTTGTGTGTATATGACTACAATTCATGACATTTGTTTCCTGTTTATTTGTTTGACTTCATTGTAATGTCAGGCAAATGCCATTAAATGTTTATCTCAGCATGAAATGGCTGATCTACACATCTCAAATATCCACAGAGTCAACACATCGAAATAAACCAAATACACACAAACATGTCTCGCACCCACCTTTCCTTTGTGTCCCTCCAGTGGGTGGACAAATGTTCCCGTCACCAGGCAAGACAGGTTCAATCGGGAATCCTCGTACGCTGCCAGATACACACACAAAAAATAAATAATCATACCAACAATATTAAACAAGTGGGGAATACACATAGTTCAGAAAGGTTACCGCCATGTCATGGCATCTTGACAACTTCTATCATTTGTCTACTAGAGATTCTACTGCTCCATAGCGACAAATTGTGAACCTAAATCATCATGAATCTGAATCTCTCACTTTATTCTCTCTTCACCATAAACAGAGCACAAACATTCATGCTGCATACCCTCTGATGCAACAGTGGACTCACACATTGACTTTGTTATGACTATTCACTGCCTATATTGAAGAGGAGCATTATCTTCAAGGGTATTGGCAGAGGAAAAGCGATATCATCAAGTTTTGGTGCCAGAAAGAAAGATGCGCACAGGCCCATGGCTGTGGCAGGTGCCTGGTTCTCTCTCGGCAAGAAAACAAGCAGGACAGGAAGTGAATAGTTTGTAAACAAAAAATGTGGGAGATGGAGATGGCAAAAAATGGCACTTACCCCTCAGGAAAAACATATCGTCCCCAGATAGGGCCATCTGAGACATGACCCCTCCTTGCCCTTCAATCACATTCAGCTGAGAGAAGTCCCTTAGACTCCACATCTGCAAATAGTGGGGCAACAGAGACACAAAACATTTAGAACCAACACCTCTTTCAAGGTGTTCTGATTATGGTAAGAAAAAGTGTAACTATTTTCTAAACTGCTATTACATGAATTTCTCAACTTTCAAACTTAACTGACATTTGTACAAAAATGAGCTATTTTCATAAGAATTGTAAATCTTACATGTCCTCTTTTGCAGAGGGAAGCAGTGCATCAACGCTGCTAAATATGCATCTGCGAGTGTGTTTTAATGTGCTTACTGATTATACTGTACTAATGTATTGGCTGAGTATGGAGCATACAGCTGTATGTCCCTGCACCTACAAACAATTGTACACATAAGGGTGTGCATAGCACTGGTTTTGACATTGAAACGATTCCAACTTTCTGTTTTTCAACCAGAGAGAAAGGAAGATGTTAACCTACCCGCACTTTGCAGTCTGCCGAAGCAGCAATGAGGATATCGCTGTACTTGTTGGATGTGACGGCTACGACCGAGTCCATGGATCCAGTAAGACTCCACACTAGCTCCCCATCCTCTATGTTGAACACCCTTACCATCCCATCCAGCGTGCCGCTGACGACCCGTTGACAATCCGGCGTCACGGCAACGCAGGAGATGGCGCCCTCGTGCTTCTGGATCGTCTTGAGCAGCTTGCCGCCGTCCGCTGTCCAGAGCTTCAGGGTCTTGTCCGCCGATCCCGTCACGATGATGCGGTCGTCCTTGGAGACGGCGATGCAGGTCACGTCCTCCCCGTGGATGGCCTTGCAGGACCAGAGCTTCTCGCTGGAGGCCAGCTTGTAGCAGGCCAGCGTCCTGTCATTGGTTGTGGCGAAGATCTGCTGGTTGTCGTACGACACGGCCATCTTGACGATCTCGCTGCCGCATTGGACCGTGGAGATGAGAGAGTCGTGTTGGGTGGGCAGCCAGGAGGTAAGTGGAACCAGCAAGGGGCGGGTGAACTGGTCGCACCATTCCATGGCCTGTGTCACCAGCGAGTCCAAGTCACGTGGATATTGACCTATCAAATGAAGGGTATATTAAAAATTTAAGCGTTCTTTTCATGAGCAGTTATGGTGTACATGAAGCATTCCCAAATTTGCCTGGCATATGATAGATGACACAACTTGGTGATAACAAAAAAGATAGATGAAGACAAAAGTTTTGAGAGAATTCACAGCCTTTTGTCAAGGTAACAAAATAACAACTGCCATCAAAATATAGATTTTATCTTCATCACATACCCAAACTTAAATCACTAGTTTTCAGCATGGTAACAAAACAACTATTGCTGTCAAAATAGATTTTATCTTCATCACCAACCCAAACTGAAATCACTGGTTCAACGTAATGACATTGACTCATTACATGTTAAGCCTGAACTTATTGATGCTGTACCACTCTAGATGACATCAACATACAGTACATGTGAATAAACACTTGGAGAGTAAGGAACCAATCAGAACACACAATACGGTGTTTCACTTGAAACACTTTCAATACAAATATTGGCACACAGTTTCCCAGAGCCAGATATAATACAGTCACAAGAACATAATTGACTTTTACAATGAAAATACCACTCCTAGATGTCATTCAATAGTACTCGAGTGTCCTGTTTCATTACAGGAGGAAGTATGAAGAAAGAAATATTGATGTACAATGTACGATGTACAATGTGTCACGTTGCAAGGAAAGAGAGATTTCCGCCAAGCGAGATGTTTAGCCTTTAACAAAGACAACATGAGAGTCAATATGAGTCTTTCCGGATCCGACTTCAGAATGATAGCAGTTAACTCTTCATGTGCCATGGTGGAAACCCCCTGTGTGCCACACTATTTTGAGATACCAACGTTGTCATGCTTTGAGGAAACATTCTATTTTTCAAATCTATGTTACTTCTATAGATATCTGTTATAAGGTGGACGTATAGCAAGTAAAGTTGTAGAGAAAATGCCAAGCTTTGCTTTGATGTTTTTCTTTCAAATGACTAGTAGATCTCTGGTAAATACTGTAAAGGCATGACTTCTACACACAAAACAGTGACAGAAACTTAGAATTTACACGCAAATCCGGTACGTAACACCACTTGTTAGTCAATCACCACATAAAATGCAAGCTTTATGTGAGAGGAACGGAAGTGCGAGGACCGCTTTCATTGTACTGTGGCATTTGGCGATTAATCGATCGGTTTGGGTGAGTTTGTGTGTTTGAGCAGAATATGTGAAGTTGGCACACTGTCAACTGAGTCGACTGAGTCGGACGTGCGAACGTGGCACATAAAGAGTTAAAGGACAAGTCCACCTTCATATACATTAGGATTGACTGAGCAGAAACTTCAAAAATTCATAACTGTTGAACGGATTGTCCGATTTTCCTCAAACTCTCACTGATGTGTTCTACTAATATTGCTGCATTCACTCAACCCACATGTCTATGAAGGTGAACTTGTCCTTTAAGTACAAAGAACAAATTTGTTGTCATTAGTTAAGCAAAAATAATGACAAAAAATATGAAACTTGGAATCTAGTGACAAGTGAATATGAAATCTGTGTGAAAATGAAACAATGGTACATATATAATGTAATCAATCTTAAGTGTATGGACAATCTAATGCGACAAACAAAGTGGTAAGACCAGTCTAATCTGCAACAACAATGAGTTTAGGATGTTTTTAATTTTGTGGACAGTCATTTTATGAACAGGCACTTAAAATAACTTACTGCTGTGAGTGCAATTACCCTCTCTGGCAGCAGATACTTTGGTAAAAGGTAACTGGTACAAGGAAATTCAGCTATGCTACAGAACTAATGAATGCAGAAAAAACTACAAACAACATACCAGTTATAGCCCTAAAATACAAGCTAAGTAACTGAGTACAGAAAGGATTATTAAGTGTCTGGGCATAAAAAGGGTTTATCAGCTTTATGTCTTATTGTTTGTAATGCTGTCTGTTTCTGTTATCTGTGTCTTATAGAAGTGTTAAATAAAATAAAAAACTTTGACTCGATAGCTCGACTCAAAGTGATGATGATCTGGTGATATGAGAGCTGCTTTCATGCTGGCATATATCTGAGTAAAGGGCAAAAATGAAGGGGAGGGTGTGGGGGAGGAGGGGTGGAGGGGAGGGTGACTACAAAGAGGAATGGGTCACACTACCTTTGAGTGGGAGAAGCCGCCCAATCAGCTCCGCCGCCAGCTGCAGCGGATCGGCCATCAGCGCCTCGGCCGACTTGGCCAGCGCGGCAAAGACCAGGTCTATCTCCAGGTCCAGGACCAGGCAGCGGATGGTGGCCAGCTCCTGCAGCACGTGGTGAACGGACGAGGCGTGCGTCTTGGCCAGCAGGTACTCAAAGTTGCAGACCACCGAGGACTTGAGGGTCTTCAGGTCGCCTGGAATTTATCAGCACGAAAAATGCATGCAAAGAGTCAGGGCCAGAGAAGGACCAAATATTTCTATTGTGTGAGTGGAGGCTGGCAAACTGGCATGTTCTCATGCTACTACTTTGCATCCCTCTAAATAATTTCAGTGACTCAGATGACTACATTGACGATAATGACGATGATGGTGGTGTAAATCAAGCTCTGTGGTTATTTCTAACTCAGTCAAAAAAAATTCCTTGATCTTCTTATAGGCTGTTGCACAACAGCCTCTGAGTAGGACCACATTCTTCCTCAAAACAAGCACGCAGGTCAAATTCATCTTTGTGACAGCCTGCACAGCCCCTTGAAGATTAAGAAAGAAGAAGACTGAAATCATTGCTACCCTAAATGTATTTACCTCCCATCAACACTTTCAATGGTGTTGTTTCCCCTTGACATTATGTACAATATGAAATTATATCATTTCATTTTTCTAGCTTCTCCATTTAAGTATTGATAGAGTGAGATCATAAATCAAATGTTGTTATTTGCCTAGCTGTTGTGGCATTCTGGTCATGAACTCGTATGAGCGTATAGTGACAGAAATGCTGGTCAACATTTCTTTTGGTGATGAATGCAAGTAGAATCAACTTGCCCTCTCAGACGATTCCAACAGGTAATTAGGCATCTATCTTCAGATCATTCAAGGAGCATTTCCAGCACTGCAGATTCTGACATGCTGCATTCTGTTCCCAGCTCCTCCTAATGAGCAATAAATACATTTGAGCAATTCAGAGCTCTCCACCTTCACAATTAATGAAGGTGCAAATTATGTACCTGCATTCGCCAGGTGGTACCACAGCTCGCTCAGTCGGCGCAGGTTGTACTGTGTCTTGCCGTACAGCAGGGGCTGCAGCGAGATGTACCGGCACCCATCCACCTCTTCTGAATCCTCCATCTTCCTGTCATCTCTCTCCCACTTCTTTCCTGTAGGAGGGAACGATACCACCGGTGGCAAGAGGAATTAGAGGATATGATTCTATTCAAAGTACTTAGTACATATGCATGACAGATTGGAATACATGGTATAGATATATTGAAGGTGTCATGTCACTTGTTTGTTTCTTTGTTTGTTTGTTTCATTTCCATCTGAGAAGATGGCTGGATATCCCATATTCAGCTGCGATAGCTGGTCTTCCATCGGGTCCAGATGGATGTGAGGCGGGAGCACTTCACCTGATTAAACACCCTGCTCTTTGCAATGAATAACACATGATTTATGAGTAGAAAGAGAAATACG
The DNA here is from genome assembly GCF_040938485.1 of Diadema antillarum. NCBI lineage: Eukaryota > Metazoa > Echinodermata > Echinoidea > Diadematoida > Diadematidae > Diadema > Diadema antillarum. Next base: position 876,309 of record NW_027271424.1, read on the forward strand.
AACATAAACAGGATGTCGAAAGTTTACTTCACACATTAATGTAAAGCCGACGCTTGCTTAATAGCAAACTACTCTACCATCATGCATAATTCTTGTTTGCTCCTTACAAGCTAACTCTCATGTGTACAAGTAGGGAATTGAGCCAAATACTTAATATGTTGCCCAGTTATACTCCATTACATCTACACGGACCTTGCCTTACTAAGTGATTATTAAGTAAAAATCAACACTGCACTTCAATGCGGATGGTTGACCTAAAAAGATGAAACTTCAGTTCTTGAAATGTAAATTTATATCTCCATTTCTTTCTCTTCTCTTCTCATGCTGACACAACTTGCAGGACACTTGTTGGTTTCAATGCAAAGCACTCTATCCTGGTTGTGCTTGGAATTTGTTGCCGCTCTGCACATCTTTACGCATAGGTGGCCATGTGGCCTTTGTTCCAGGCTTTCAGACATATACATACACAAGCAGAGCACTGTGAATGGCAAGCTGAGAACAACAAAGGAAAATATTCTATGTTATGCTAGAGGAGGGAGTCACATTGTACCTTTCGTCCAGGTCTCCAGGAAAAGACTGGCAAGGTGTTTGTGTGCCTTGATGCTCTCCGAGTTGGAGCTAAGGTAGCGTTGCTGGGCAACCTTCTGTATCACGGAACTGGACCAGGTCATGAGTGTCTTGTTGTCAAGGTTACGAATGGCTATCAGTGGACCTGGGTGAAGCGATAAAAAATAAAAAAAAAAACTTTAAAATCAGAAAATAACTCAGCACTCTGTACATCCAAAGATATGCACTTACAAAACAAAATGAAAACACATCTATGGGTACTTTCTCAAATCTGATGAATTCTGAAAGTGGAGATATCGAAATTATTACACGAAACTGCAAAATGATGTAATATATATAAGTGTCTCAGAGTCAATATCTGTGACATATTCTCTAAAAATATATAGATAAAAGTTTACACTCGTGATATGCTCAACAATTTCAAATTGAATCTATTTTCGTTTTTTAATTGACAGAAAAAAAAAATCATCCAGCATTTCCCAGTCTCAGCTATTTCCTTGATGAGCTGACGTTACCATTACACTAACCCTTGGGATGACACCCCCCCCCCCCCCCCCCCCGCCCCTACACACACAAGTTGCAGAGACTCCAACTCTCCCGTTTTCACCGAAAGCCCATTTTTGCACAATCTCCCATTCTCCAGGTTGAGAATTGATTTCTCCCGCCCTGGCTCTGTGTCTCCCGGTGGAAAGGATTTCTTACTTATTTCTATTGTATGTTGACAAAATAAACCTCAGATAGCACCAGAGAACATCTAGAATCCTAGGAACTTCGCGCTTTGCACACATCAATTTGGAGTCTCCTGTTTGCTAGGGGTTTTGGGCGGGAGAATCTCCAGATCAGAAGGTGCTTGGGGTTGGAGTCTCTGAAGTTGTCATAAAGCAACCACCTATATAGATAAGTAAACTGTTCACAACATTAAGCTACGTGTGACCATAAGGAACGATGCTAATTGTTGGAGTGATAATGATGGCCATTTAAGATGCTGGCCACTGAACCCCCCCCCCCCCCTGACAACAACAACAATAACAACAACAAACAACCCCCTCCCCCCCAAACAAAAAAACAAAACAAAAAAAAAACAACAACAACATCCAAAATGGCCAGTAGTACATACATATGAATCATATGAATTACTGGAACATCAATGGAAAAATTGTCAATATAAAGATATACTATTTCTTGACAAATTAAATTACCAATATAAATTACCGGAACATCAATGGAAAATTTGTCAAGAAATAGTATATCTTTATACTGAGATGAATTTGTGCAACACTGTTTTTTTTTTTGTTGCCATCACTTTCTGATCTTGGTGTGATTTGAGACATAAGGTTTTTAATTCATTTATTATTTTTTTGTTTTGTTGACTGACCGAGGTCGATCCTGATGTTGATCCAGACCCTGTGTGGGAACCGGAGGACCCGGGGCAAGGTGTGGGGATAGACCAGGGCCAGGAGCTCATCGTCACACGAGAGGAGGTCCATCAGCTCGGCTTCCGTCAGGCCGTAGCGGGCCGCGGACAGGTACCTGGGTGGGCATGGCAGGGAATGCAGGCAACTGACTATTGCATCACTTTGAACCGAGTGCAGTTCCACTCTCCGAGTTACAACTAAGCAGCATCATCTTCCACCATTAAAAAAGTTCTTACTGCTCACTTTAATGTTGCTTCAATTAGATTTCTCTGTCTTTGTAGTAGTATCAGTGACACTTGGTTTAATAGGATGATTGTTTTTAATAAATTGTTCACTTTTGGGATTCTTTCTTCTTTTCATTATAAAAGAAGCTCCTGCATGACGGTAACACCTGACACTCACTTTCTGAACTGAAAATGAGAAGCACTACCCATTTGTGGACAACCTTGCATTCATTTCAATTATCAAAGCTACTATGAACTCAAAGCAAAGAATACAAAACTTGTGATATCCAAAGAAACTTGAAAGAATAAAGACATACACCATGAATAATATTAATAGCGAGGTGTGATAGGGAAAACATTACTCTACACACCATATTTTTCACAAGTATAATATTTTGTGAATTGAAATTGGTACAACAATGCCTGAGCACTGAACTTGTGATCAAGAATCGCAGTAATGGAATGAGAAATATTTATCATCCATTTTCAGGAGAAGAGTTAGTGATTTCCCCCCACCCAATGGTGACAATATTTTTGGGAGTTGTTAGGTTCGCAATTATCAGTCAACATGCAGAATTGGCACAAATAAAAAGGCACCATGAACTATACCACGTTTGCAGTATTTGATGTGAGAAAAACCTGATCAAACAAGTGGAACACTGACCTTAAAATTCGAGAGGTGACCTCAGGGCCATTTCTCTCTTCAACGTGTTGGAGCAGAATGCTGGCTGCATCCACGGGGGAGGAGATGGGGTCTTTCCCGTTCCCTGACGGGTTGATGAATTGAGTTTCCCGGCAGAGGAGCTTGGCAAAGATGGGCAGTGGATGCCTGGCTCCCGCCCTCGTCACGATCTTGACTTGCTCTGGAACGAGGAGCCTGCTGTTGTCGGTGAGAAAGAGCCTCACCATCTCGGACAGCTCGCGGTCGTTGAGCGATGTGACGCGGATCAGGTTCGCCTCATCTGCGATGCGCTCTCGGAACAGCTTTAATGCCGGGCTGTCAGTGAGGGCGATGACGATCGTCGTCGACGCCTGAAAGTTTGTCGGCAGCCAGTCTAGATTATCGCCTTCGAGCTCCTCGACAAATTCTGCCGGGAAATCCAGCACAATGCACAGCGGTCGGTTGGGGGAGGGCAGTTTGTCAATCAAGTTCTTGAAGTACGGAATGAGCTTCTCCAAGTCTTGCGGAATGTCGCCAAATTTACTCTTCTTGGGTTTGTACACCTCGTATACCTGGTGGCACACCGATTCCAGCATGTCACGTACAGTCCTACAGGTAGTGGTGGCCCCAAGGAATCTTGGCACAACAATGACAGAATCCCCTAACCACGTGGGCATCATCTTGACGATCTGGGACGTGACCACTGTCTTGCCGCTCCCTGGTTCTCCGTGCAATAAGATGGCGTTGTACGCTTTGTCTGACTTCCCCTGCGCTTGTTTAACAAGTCTCTCAACCTGGTTCACGACCGAGTCGCGTGACACAAACCTTTTGGTGTAGCTATCAGCCACTTGCAGGTGGGACAGCACCTCGCTGGTCAGGCCCGCCCCCTCCTGCATCTGAAGGTTTGACTTCTCCTTGACCACAAACTTGTCCACAAGCTCCTTGACCTTTGTGGTGAACTGCCCGCAGAACTCCTTTAAGTACTGTTCGTGCTCCTCGCAGGTGGCGGGGTCGATGCCGTTGGCCATCCAGGGGATGCAAAACTTGAGGATGTTTTCCTCCGGCAGCATCGAGGGAATCTTCGTGTCTTTCAGTGCCTTGATGCGCTCCTGGGCCTTCTTGTAGATCTTTGGACGGTTGGGTTTGCGGATGTCGACGTAGTTGTGCATCTCCAGTGACTCCACGTTCTGCGGGAGGTCCTCGAAGGAGCGGTACATGCAGATGCATCGCTCAGCGGAGCCCTCGGTCTGGTACACAGCACTGGTCAACTCATTCTCAAGGGCTGAACAGAGAGATCAGAGGAATAAGAGATGGATGATGATTGTATCTCCACGTAGAAACATCAAGGTGTATTTGTGGTATGTGAGATGGGTAGAATACTGGGTGGTCTATTTTTATGCTCACTCTTTCCCCCAAGTACCCCTTGACCAATGCACATTAATTTGCAAGCTAGTGTATTTACTCCATACAGTACAGAACATTCTTTTTGTTTCATTATCACAATGGGCAAGTGAATGAAATAAAAATGACAAAACAAGATACAAAATGGTTTATGAGAAGATAATTAACTCATAATTTTGTAGAATGAATTTAGAAAAGTAACAAAGTAAACCAATTTGACTCATTATTGTGTCCTGAAACTTGTCCTTATTCCTTGTCAACCTGCACATTTCTTAACCCCAGTGACAAAGTTATTCTGACAAAATACAACATGGTAGGAAAATAATGAGAGACTCACAACTATTTGACATGCAGAAGATAACTGTCTCGGTCATGTAATTATGTTATCACCTACTTAACTCTTACCTCACTTTTACTTCAACCTACTCCACCTCTATTACAAAATGTATGCAAACATATACATGTACTATGCAAACAAGAATATCATTTTGAGGCATCCATAGGTTGTCTTGAGAGATAATCTTGGAGCACTAAAAACTGTCACCTTATCAACTGTCCTGACATCTGTCAAGATATTCGAAATTCTCTAACTGTTCCCTTTAAAGTCTTCCTCACATAAGGGAAATATTAGTAAACTTTCCCTTTCACAAGCATTGTTGCGATTTCACAACCACACTGTATTTACATCGCCTGTATTTACACTGCCTGTATACAAATTTATGGTTCTGGTTTTGAATGGCTACAAGGTCCTCCTATAAACATCCAGGGATGGACTTTGGACTTGAGACTTTGAACTCTGGGACGTTGGCCAACCTGACATGTGGTATTTGTGGAGCTGCTCCTCGTTGAGGAGTCCCTCGTCGTGGACGTACTCCGCACACTGCTGGAGGATCTCCAGCAACGCATCGTGGGCCTTCTTCCACTTCAGCAGGTCCTTCTCGTTGAGTTCTTTGTTTTCTGGGCTCCTGACAATCGTAGAAATTGTGATGATGATGTTGAAGAAAATTGTGTTAATCCTGATTAAGTTATCATGAAAACAGAGCAAGATGATAATAAAAAGAAACAGCTACAACACAATAACAATGATGATGATGATAACAATCATCATCATCATCGTCATCATCATCATCATCGTCGTCATATTGATAATGATAATAATGATGGTTGTCACCATCATTATGAGTGATGATAGCTCAATAATAAATCAAGTGACTGTGTAATTCAACACCATCACAATGATACATAATAAACCATTATAATAACACTTAGGGTGTCATCCTTTGATAATTTGATGCATTCGACATGTATTGGTACAGTAAACATGGAGGAGCAGTAACTGTGTACACACAGGGAGACAAATGTACCTATTAAATAATATATTTATATAACAATGGTACATGTACATTTATGTGAAAAGATCTGATGGTGTACAGCTTGAATAGCTAGAAACTAAAAGTAAGTCTATGGGGATATAAATTTAGCTACATTATTAGATACCAGCAATTCGAAACATGGGAAAATACACAATGCTCAATGAATTTTTACTACTGGTAGACATACATATGGGTAAATATATATATAGCGATAATATGAAACATGAGTATAGCACTCAAGATTTCCATGTGAATGGGATTGCAGTTGTTTTCTTCTCCTTTGAGAACATGAAGACTAAGTGAGTCTTAGTCTTAGTTAGCGAAGACTAAGTAATTCATGTGAGTTTCAAAGATGTGAAAGTGTTATACAATAGAATGGACACATACATTGTACATATGAAGAGTTTGTTTGCAAAAACCGATAAGTCAATTTTTGAAGATTTTGAAGTACGATCTCTGTCATAAAGCACAAAATAATACCTTTTAAATGATATATTGGTCACTACATAAAAAGGTACATTTTTGAAGTTATGGTCAAAAGAAGCAAAAATTTTCTTATTATTCTCTCATATTTTTCTTGACCTTTAATGGCAAATATCTCCATTTGGCAAATATGGACTTATCGGTTTTTGCAAACAAACTCTTCATATGTTGCCGACTCAGCAGTGATCTCACAAAGCTAGTGCTAGACTTGTCATGGACTCATTGACGAGCATCAATCCATATTCACATAGCCTGCCCACCAATGCTTTAAAGGGTGTGTACAGTTCTGGTCGAGGTGAGGATTTAGCATTAAACGTTTTGTCAGAAATTCAGAAACCACTCTATACTCTAACCACTCTAAGAGCATGCAATTCTAAGGAGTATTAAAAGTTTATTTGATGAAAATCGGTTTTGAAATGGCTGAGATATAAAAAAACAAGGTGAAACAAAGAGATCCTAATAAAAGGCGTGGCCTGTCAACTTTATTATTATCATTTTTTTGGATATCTCAAGTATTTCAAAACCGATTTTCATCAAATAAACGTTGAATCCTTCTTAAAATATCATGCTCTTTCATATTTTATAAGAGGTTTCTCATTGTCTCAATTAGGAATGTTCAAAACATGAATCCCCACCTCAACCAGTACTGTACAGTCCCTTTAAAGCTATCACACATAAACTCATAAGGAGTAAATAATTGTAAATTATGCATTTGCAATCGCTTTCCCCACATACATAAAAAAAAGTTTATATCTATTTCGATCACAGCCCCTTGTTGAAGTCGCACAGCATGACAAAATATCATTTAGTGAACTGCACAGAGATAGTGCACTCATTCTCCCGTTTTCGTTTTTTTTTCTCCATCCTTTGTTACTGCTACAAAAAGGTCACGTGGGCACAAGTTGCCCTCACGAAAGAACACTCGACCGAGATTCGGTGCACTCACGAGTCGTAGTAGTATTTGAGTTTGGACGAGATCGGCTGAAGTACGTAGACCTGTTCCACTCCATCTCCTTCCTGGATGTACCACTCGTCCAAGACGTTGATATCTTGGAGGAAAATAGAGATATAGATTACAAAGAATCTGCATTCAACATCTCACATCTGATTGGAGTAAGGGCTGAACTTCTTGGTTTTTTTTAAAACGCCCTCCGTACACTTGTACATCCATCAAATTTCTTGAATCTAGGGCACGATGCCAGGAGGATGGGTGATAGACTGTACCCCATGTGGAAGATTGACATTTTTAGAGAATTACAGGGTGTTTATTGAATTAATTGTAATCCACTCTGTTGGAATGCAGAAGGTATCTTCCAAGTTCCTTTATCTGGAGGACATTGTGCAATTTGACATGTACACTTCCCTTGGAAGTTGTTACATGTAGTTCAAACCAACATCATTTCCGTTCAATACTTTCATTGCCGTTGTGCTCTCACAGGCTGCATGCACACAGTCTGTTGGTATTCGTAGTACGTAGCTCCCCTTTTGTTAATGCCTTCAAAATATCCATGGCATTTCTTGTGAAATTGTTTGTTTGCATCATAATAATCATTTTTCAATAAACATGTTTCTCTGTTATACACAAAGAAGTCAAGAGGTTTTCTGATTTTTGAAAGCCATTTCATTAAATCACATTACATAGGTATTCACCTTCAATTTGTCTTCCTAAAAACATGTAGGCCTACCTGTTGAAAGATTTTGAAACATACCCTACTTAATCACACTGTAAACACTGTTATTGAACAAATAACGAAAATAATCGGAAGATCCTCTAATGACAATTCTTTTGGTGGGGACAAGGGTCAGTTAATCTTTCTCCTTTCCCCACCCCTTCCTCTCCTGCCAAGTAATGAGATAAAGGCAGCAAGATATTCAACATCACAGTTGTATATGCCAGGGTCCTCACCTTTTCCAGCCTCAAATGCACAGTCCCTTATGTGGCTGAACTCTGTCGCGTCTATCCTCGAGGGCAGCACGTAGTCTCCGTACTTGTTGCCAATGATCGACTGAGGAGAGCGGATGTATGGAACAACAAATTATATTTAATAGTAGCCATCAGTGACAGCAGTCCGACCAAAACAACAATAATAATAATAATAATAATAATAATAATAATAATAATAATAATAATAATAATACTACTACTACTACTAATAATAATATATATAATAATGATATATATATATATATATACATATATATATTATAAATATACATGTATATAATTATACATATATACATGTACATATTAAAAAAAAAGGCTACTAAAGTTCAGATACTCATGAATTGTTTTAACCTTTCTTACTAAATGCATACTCAAAAATTTTGTTCACTGTACATTCTAAAGTTATGTAATTTCAATACATCTTGATTTTTGCGAAACTGTGATGTTTTTGCTAACAAAGGGCAGATTTGCTGCAATTTGGACCATGGAATTACTAGTATTTGACATCCGGCACCTTGCGAACACTCATACTTTCAATGTTCAATTGTATCTTATGAGCAGATTCAGTCGATATCTTGTAACAACAAACTGTCAGATCACACACAGTGTTCCTGCCAGTTTTGATATTGATATTTTATCATTAATATTATTATCATTATCTTCTTCTCTTTTTTTTTTTTTGGGGGGGGGGGGGGAGGGTTCTGTCACTATCATTGGTAATTGAAATGACAAAAGATCAAAAGAATTATTGATTATTGGTTATGAGAGGAGTATTAAAGCTATAATCAAACATCAACATCGGCAAGCTGCATTGATACACAGACACGAAATACATTGTATACTGTAGTTGTCCTGCAATATTTCATGTACCATTTCATGTAGTGAGGACGTTTCTATACATTTCATGCAAGTTTGGCCTTAATCAAAAGTCGGGGTGTTGTCGATGCTCACAGGGAAAAAAATAATGTATTATGCAGCAGTCTGTTTCACAGGCTGGTCTTGTAAAAGTAATAAAAAAGATATAAAAACTTGCAAAAGCATGAAGCCCTGACCATAAAAATTTGCAAATGATCTAAAAAGAGGGAGTGAGTCATCCTCATGAAGTTTTACTACAAAGACTTTAATGCATTTATACAATAGCTGGCTGGTTACAAAATATTAAAGCAAAAAGTTACAATACATTTATATGCATCTAATGAACTCATAAACATCTTCCACACTGATCCAGCCACCTCATCAGGCCTGTCTTAAATCACAAAAATTATGGCATAATATAGAGTAGATGTCTCTAGTGCTGCATAAATTTTTCACCATTTCCTTAAAACCATCCATTACACTAGTACACAATCTAATGATTCCGGATGCCCAGCCAACAGCTCACAGATTACTTTAGAATAAGAAAGGGCATGGCTGTTATCAAAGCCACGCGGCACAACTTGTATCTTTGTTTTCCTGGATATATTTTCAGGATATACACCTCATCATTCACATGCCTAAAAGTACTTTAAAAGTTTTCTGAGGAACAGAGGAAGGGAAATGAAAAGAAAGCTACTTATGATACGCATTAGCAAAGATTAGGAAGGACATAAAAAAACACATAAAAACTAGCATGAAAATCAACTTCGCTTCCTGCATCAAAATACAGTATATATATATAAGTGTGGGGAAACTATCCAAGTTTTGTCTTTGGTTTTCCAAAGTCTTGATAAAGGCATCTTGTAATGGATATATCATGAATCAGCTAACATGACAATCCAATGGTCAGTCTGCACCATACCCTGTTCAGAATTGTCTGAATTATAATTTCTTGCAGATATAGAAGGTGTTAATTCATGGTAATTTTAATACGTGAATCTGTTGCACCGTCTCAAATCTTTAGTTGGCAGCTTTAGGAGAACACATCGTCCTTCAACGGGTTTATTTTGTGTAGTTTCGCTTGCCACAAATAGCCGGAATGAGCCGTGTCATTAGCAAAACCAAACCTAGAACTTACGGAGCATGCCTAGCGCTGCACTGTCATGTGCCATGAACACAAATATATGCAATTAAGGGGCAAATGCTTGGAGTAAGTAGATAAAGAACACTGGCATTACAGGGGAACTCCAGTGCAATTGAAAGTCAGTCTGAAAAGAAGGAGCACACTTTTCTTAGCACAACAATGAAAATTTAATCAAAATCAGATGAAAAATAGGGCAGTTATAACATTTCGAAAATTCACTAATCTTTCTCAAAACGTTTTTTGAACAGTCAATGTGAAAATACAAATACAATGTAGTGAAAAGATGATGTCATCCCCTCAAAACTTGTGTTATCGTTTGTGAATAAAATTTCAAAATTTTTAGCTTTTCATTCAAATGCGACTGATCATTATTTTGAAGTTGAATACTCAACAGAGAACGAATTATATTTTGCACTTTTACAGCAGAAAAATTTGATTTTTGAGATTTTTTGTACACGATCAATGGAAAATTGTGAGGTAATGACATCACCAGCTCACTCATTTACAAGTGTATGTATTCATTTCAATTGCTCAAGAACCGTCACACAAAAATTAGCAAATCTTTGAAATGTCATAACTTGCTTACTTTTAGTCCAATTTTGACCAAATTTTCACTGTTGTGCTTGTCACAATTTACTCTTTCTTGTCAAGCTAACTAACAACTAGCCAGGAATTCCTGTTATATGGCATGACAGAGCTACAATTAGAATAATTCTTCCTCCAACTCAAAGAAGAAGCAATATCTTCTGTCAAAGGATGTGTGATAGTACAAAATTCTTAACATTTCTAATGTGTGAGTCATGAAGGCTACACTTCTTTTGAGAAAACATGTAACATGTTGGATTTCTCGTACAAAACTTATGTACGCACTGCCATTGGTGCAGAAATATATTAAGGGAAACTCTATTTTTGTAAACACTGGAATTGGAACTTTTTTTTTTTTGGTGGGGGGGCGTGATTGCTGTGAAGCCAATAAAAAGATTCACATGTCAGCACATGTGGATGTCAGCAGACGAGGCTACACCGCATGAAAACATGTTGGAAGGAGACAAATAAAGAACAAAGAAGAAAAAAAAATAGCCCTCAACCTCCTTGCGTGGGTACCCATCAATTTCCTGCATCTCTCCCTGCATCTTCTTTTTTTTTTCGTTCTCTCCATGTAATTACATGCCCGAAGTGAAGCTGAGTGGACCGCAAGAATGAATACGCGGACATCTGTTACTGAAAATGCCAAAGAAGAGAACGCATCACCCACCATCAACGTATGGACGACATGCTACAAATCAGAAAAAAAAAAGGCCAGGACAGAGTTCTCATGTTTTTACATCTCGCAGCCTGCTGCCTCCTCTAAACTGCTCAGGATTGGCGAGGGCCATTTTGCATACTGCAGACAATAAGGTTGGGTGCATGAATTTTTATTTCCCCCCCCCCCAAGTTCTGTTCATTTCCTTGACATCTTTGAGATGGGGAATCGTGACCTTGAGGGTGGCCGTCATGTAAAGTCGTCCCCTGACAAATGGCGTACACGATGTACATACAAACATTTACTTGATGCATGTTGTGTACCAACTCTCACCTACAAGCGTTAACATACTGTTTCTATCTGCATCACAGCACCTTGTTATTTAAGGGAAAATTTAATCTACAATGCTTCAGTACCACGTGATGTTTATAAAAATAAAAAGTGGTACGAGACATCACATGAATCTGTATGGTTTTCACAGCAGGAAGGGATCATATTACATAGGCCTACTGATCACATCAATAAAAGATGTGTTTATATTTTGTCATATTAAAGACAAAGATATTTTAAAACAGACTATCAAAACATATGAATATTGACTTTGTTTATATATCTGCAGTACGAAGGAACCAAAGGCGCCATTGGTTTTACTTATTGCAGGGTGACTGTGTACTGCAAGTTTAGAGTACTACAAGGCACTGCCCCCATTTCTTCATACATATACAAGTACTCTGGTTTTCATGATGTGAATTATCATAAATGAACTTATTGAAGTCTAAAATGACTAGCTTTGCATTTTCTGGGTTGCTTGGGGTGTTTCTTCTGTCACTTTTTGCCTACAGGTACGTTCAGTTTACATATTGCTCCATGATTATTTGTTAAATATGGGCAGCAGTCATTAGCTGAGAAATCTATGATCAATTTCCTTCTCTGTACCCACTAATGACGTCACATCCGAATGCTGTCTGCTTTTCATCGTATGAAGGATGTTAGCCTCGCGAACAGTATGTACTGGCTTTACGGGTAAACAGACAAATAATTAATGAAATGACTGTAGGGCAAGGCTGAACAAATAATTATCATGAATAAAAACAAACCATTAATAGCTTTCAGGACTCTAAAAAAGATATAAACCCTGACCACAAACTGAAGAGTGTGCTTATGCAGCATCTGAATTGTAGCTTATTTGTATTATATGACTGATAATATTTTTGAAAGTATCCAACATTACATTTCCTGTGTTTCTCTCCTTGCCAGACACAATTTCACTCAATCTTCTCTCTCCTCCAACTCATTCCTCCATCTTTTCTTTCTCTTGTGTCCCTTGCTCTCGCTGTCATTCTTTCGTTCTTCTTTCAGGGCCCATCTCAGGAAGATGTTTACAACTGTTGTGAGTTGCACGCTGAAAGTCGTTACCCCAGCAACAGCTGAAATACTCGCCTCATCAGATAGCCTGTTTTCCCCGCCGACTGCGATGATAACGGCAATCATAGCAACTCACAATACTTGCAGACATCTTCGTGTAAATGGGCCTCCAACTAAAACAGATCACTTTATATCACCCACACACGTCCCTCATGCCCCACCCACGCCCGGCCTTACCACAAAGAACGGTCCAAGGGACATCTTGTGCGCATCGCTGATTTCCTGGATGCGTAGTCCGGCCATCTCATGGTCATTGGTGGACGTGTTGGATGGTCCCTGGTGCATGTCCACCAACTGGTCAGCACAAACAAGAAGTGGGAAAAGAAAAAGAAGAAGGAGGCCATCTTACAGGGTTGATATCAAGGACAGCCATGATGTAAAATGATGACAGATGCAAAACACCAGTTCCTGATTTAATACCAAGTTGCAGCATTAACCTTGAAGTGGATCATATAACTGTGTGTTGCAGTCTATGTCATCTTCATCCTGTATCACCAGGCGGTGCTTCTTCATAAATCCAAGCTTGCTACAAGCTTATGTAGACAGGCAGGTAAGCTGCCAGCTGGTAGCAATCTCCACAAGCTTGCCTGCCAACAATTACCAGATGCAACACTTTGCAAGCTGACAGGCTCAGTGAAACCTGCAATTTTACATCAAAGTTTCATGTACACATCAGACATTGGGTTTTGAAATGAACAAAATCTCCTTTCACAAAGTGCACAGCAATATAATGTTTAATTTGCATTGAGAGTAACGGAGCACACGATATGAGCTCATTGTCATGCATAAATTTGCGGAGTGCAAAAACTTCCTATAATTTTACTGCTTATGAGCAATGTTCACTTACTACACTTTGTTTCAGTAGTTTTAACTTGTTACATTTGCACTGCTTACTAAAACACACACATTATTGATTAACAAATCAAGATCATATCCTGAAATAGATCAAGGTGTGGCGTAGCAGGTACTGCAAACGTAGGAAATTTTTCACACAAGTGATTTTTGGTGCTTAGTCAAGTACGATGAATTTTCATGTTTTTAATTCTGTGGATTCACAATATGAATTCACATTGTATACGATGAGCTAAAAATTGCATGCTTTTATTTTTGTGTTATAGTTTCATGTCACATGAAATGCGTCAAAATTTCCACACTGCAAATATGTTCCACTTTTACAGTGGGCCCTAATTTCCCATTGATCAGGCTAGCCCCTTGCACGCTATGCATGTGATCTACTTTTATCTGTGGAATAGCAAAGTTCGGCAAGTCTTGTACAACCCACAATTTCCCCATCTACATGGCATCCAGATCTAGGATTAGCATAAAAAGCGAGAGCTTCAGAAACAGCACTCAATCAAGTAGAGCACTGTTTGTCAGTCCTAAATGGCAAGCCTCTCTACTTTGATATGCAATGTCTGTCTTTATACATACTTTATCAACCCACCATCCTGATTAGGGACTAGAAACACAATGGGTCGGTGGCAGGTTCATACAAAAGTGATCTGGGCGTTCAAAGCAAAAGTCATGAATATGGTGATTGTGTTATATGAAGCTACAGTAAGGATACACAAATAGTTAATCATTCATGGCAGATGGCACATATATGTCCCATCTAACGTTCACTGAAATGGTTAAATCATGTAACTCCAGCAGATTTTGCTTCCTTTTTCTTCATTACCCAATCAGAATATTTCTAATTTTTCATACATTGCGCAGTTAGGGTAGCAATGATCTAGGTAATGCAAAAATCCTGTGCAATTTTGTTTTTTATTTTTGCCTTATAACTTAATATCATCAATACACTATAGTAATCACTGAAATGCAACTCTAAGAATTTGATTTTGCACACAAAGCTCAAATGAAGCACAGTAGTATTGATGTACATGTGATAAACCTGTAGCCCTCTTGAATCTTCAGAAAGCTCTGATATTCAATGATAGTCCCACAGGCAACAGAGTACACATGCCTAAAGCATGCATGTTAAAAAAATAATGATAAACAATTGCTCTATGAGTTTATTTTTGCACGCAGCAAAGTCATGCAGTTGCATGTTTATAGAACATTCACGCACACAATCGTGTAATGTACAGGAATAACAGCGCATAGTTTTTCGGTAATGGCTGATCCATTAAGAGCAGTTCGCTCTTTATCTCATTTTTGACATGTCTCCCTGGCACTCGCCCACTGATTCATTACGCACTTGCCGCAGAAGACTGCCTATATGATGTTAATTTCACACGCTTCTGCATACCAATCAATTAAGGATGTGTTCGTTCGTGCTTGTTGCTCGCACTTCAGGCTGAAAATGATTGAGTGCCAGAATGGCGCTATTGATTCATTCTTGATATAACATAGGCTGACAGCAAAGTTGGGATTTTAAAGGTATTGTCACATTTTTGCAAGCTCCTGAGACATTCACACGGAGTTTACACACACATACACATACAAATGTGACCCTGCACCACAAAACACACAAAAAGTCGCCAGACATGGATTTTTAGTTAAGGACAGATTCTGAAAGAGCAGACTCTATGCTTTAAAATTATGTATAACTCAATTCAATTGGATTCTCCTAATCTATATAAATATTGGAAAGAAAGCACACACTCAGGAAAAGTGTGAACTGAGAAAAGAGGCTTTGAAGTACAGTGTGTATTCAAGCGCTTTTAATCTCTACCAAGCCGTGCTGCCTGTGTGATGAATGGGACAAAAACAGGAAGTAAACCACCGGAGTAACAACAATGAAGGGATTATCAAATTGAACTGAAATTTAAGATGTCTTATTAACACACTCTGTCCACAATTAATGCCAACTTTCAAAGCAGTAGCGTTATCCCTTCAAAAGTTATTAGAGTTGAAAGTGAAGAGTGTGCGCAAGGTTTCTCAGAAATGAAAATTGGACTCTAAAGACACATCTAATCACAGCATTCTACCGACAATGTTCGAGATAAACTGCTAAAAAACACACTTTCCTGACCGTTTTATGATCCCAAATTTCAACATAATGTAGAAGAAGACTTGCTCTTTTAGAAAATATGAAAAAGTCAAGATTGGCTAGGTTGACCCATTTCACCTATTTCCAGTCCTCACTAAAAATCAGTGTGTGTGACTTTTTGTTCGTTTTGTGATGCACGGTCACAAATACTATCAGGTTGCCTAAACATCTAATTTGTCAATCGCAACAGCATTCTGTAGCTGTACTCATTCTCTACACCCTTTATTCAATTGCTGTCTGTTTAATATGATGTTCATCTCACAAAAATGTTTCACCATCACCTCTAACTGAAATGTTTAACACATTCATTGTGGGCGATTCAGACTATTCCTGCTTTAAAGTGGCAATGATATTCGTCATGCTTTGTAATGTGCCAATCAAGTTCACTGATAACACCGATAACATGCAATAACACTATGCATGAGAAATGAGTCCATTATATCATGTGCATAATTTTCTCAGTGAGGCAGATTAAGACTGGGATGATGTGTTTAATATGTGTAGGTGATTATCATCAAGTTCACCCATCTCTAGCCCCTGGATGAACCCGGCACTGAAATAAAAGCATGACAGCACCAAGCACTGTCACCCATGGGGCAGGCTGATGGGCTTAAAGGTTGCATATCGAATCCCTTTTGGAAATGTCATGAAAGTTTGCATGGTTGAAGAATAATGTCTCCCAACATTATGTGTCAAATCCTATAGTAATACACCACAGAGTTTGAAAAAAAAACCACTAGGGACTAGTCTTCAACGAGTTAAAAACTACCACAGCAATGACCAGAAAAAACCTTGTGACAAGTTTTGAGAAAATTGACTTTGAAGTTCAGAAGCACGAGATGTGTAGATAGGATACCAAACTTTTGATTTCTGAACACTTCTTGATTAGCTTTTAAAGCGAAAATTTTCCTTAGGAGTAAACACACATGTGTGCAAGTGTTTGACGAGGGTCATGTGTTTCAAATGTGTGTTTTCTGATGCAAAAATAAATTGGAAAAAAAAGCTCCTGATGCCATTAAGGTTTGAAAATCAACCCCGCCTGTTGAGGCCAAAGGCAAATGGAAGTAATTTCGTGACAGCACAGAAAAATGTGTCGTATTACAGGCATGACTAACCCTGAACTAATACTGCGAGTAGTTCATATCGGCTGCCATGGATTTCTTTGATATTCATTCTTGCATGAAGTTGCAAAATACTTCACACTCCTGGAGGTTTTTTTCCATTAAAATTTTGAAGCTCAAAAGAAATGAACAATGTGTTTTTGTCCTGTTTTTCTGGGTCAGTTCTTGTTTTCATTTGACAGAAAGTAATCCTGAAGCAATGAATTAAAACAAGTCAATATTTTGCTCAAAGTCTGCCAAACAAAATTTGCACACCGAGGAGCGAGGTAATTGAAAGTAATTTTCAGACACAAGCGAAACATTTCTTAGTATCCGCCACATCAAACTTCAACCGCATAATGTGAGAAGTTCACACGCTCATTGCCTGAGAATTTCTGACTCCCTCTTCCGCACAGTTGAACGACAAAATTCATTTATGATCATACTAGCTCAAAACAAATGAGAAAACCTCATTTCTTTGGCAGGTTTTCTGGGTCATTTCTCTCTTCCTCTTTCTAACAGGGCATAACATATCGGAAATGAATAAACAACTGCTGTTGCAATGGTCTACCCAACAATTCTGCCTTTGGAAAAGAGCTAGGCGACTGATCAGAAAAAGTCACTGTGGTCATTTATAGTGAAACGAGTGGTATAACCAGCATGCTGAATTTTGATTGAATGCATTGTTCAGTTCAGGCCAATTGCAACATTTCTTTCTCATTTCCAGTTTCATGCATAATGCTGCAATTGTATTCCATGTATTTAATGACACCACACATCCAATTCACAAACCCTTGAACTTATTCTGTATTCTATGTCCAATGCTTTTTCGCTACAGCCACTGGTATTTTGTTTGAATTCTATGTGTTACCCTATATCACAAGAAACCAATAAAAAAGTTTTTCACATTGGAAATCTTATTTAGGGTCAAATTCTGAAAGAGGAAACACTATGCTTTGAAGAGATTATATATATGACTACAACTAAGATTTGATGTTCATAATCCATCAAAGCAAATGACACAAACATATGCATGGATGAAGGTTACTTTGGATAAAAAGAGCTCTGGAGTTCAGGGTCTGCTCAGGAGCGCAAGGTCATCCTCTATTGTGTGTGGAACAACACAGGGATTTAAATTCCATGGCAACTATTTTGAAGGGATAATCAGATTAATGTAAGATTTGGTATACCCATACTAACAACATTTCATTCATGATCACATCAAAGAATTAAAGCTACAAATGGCTGTAAACTTGAAACTTTGTTGGGTTTTTCAGGCTTACTTTCAAGCAATTAAGGGTGAAAAATGGAGGAGAACAACTTGAGACAATAGATACATCAGTCCACAAAAATCATTAAAAACACCACTTAAATTTATCTTCTTGCTTTCAAATTTTGAGTCTTGATAGAAGAAAAAGGGTAGCTCCTGTATGCCAGAAAACATCATAATAAAAAAAATAATAATTTGAGCTGTTCCAAACTGCTATTTTCAGGCCTACTAGAAAATCAGTCCTCGCGATGGATATCATTTTCATCATCACTGTTCGTGGGTCTTTCTGCTTCTCCACACAGGTTGGGAGAGCCACCATAGTATTGTCTTGCTCAATAATGTGAGCTGTGAAAGGGGACTATTGTGAGTCTACTGTGATGATGCTTACTCTACTGTTGTTACTCAATGGTTCATTTCATCTTCATGGATAGATATAAGCTTTAGAAAGTGCATTTCATTAGGTTGGAAGTAGTAATGAATTAAACATTCCAAGAATAATAACTTAATGATATGTCCAAAATGTACACATCATACAAAATGAGTATATGGTCCTATGCCATAAGATTATGACAATGAAACTGTAAAGAAAAATAAACAATTTAAATCATCAGAATTCTTTTTACCGCACTAGTGATGTATTTCATACTGCACGAAACATTTAGAGGAGAGTGCTCAGTGTCAACAAAGAAATACTGACGTCAATGGGTTAGATAATGAATGCACTCGGCATGATCATTGTCGGCCAATTTGCATATCAAACCAACAAAATGGCCTCTGGAGGGAATTCTGCTGGGAAACAAGATACGGAGCGGTTTTCCGAGAATACAATCAAACAAATACTCGACAATGGATTTCCAGCAATATTCCCAAAACTCAAATTTCCGAGGAAAAGAGGAAGTTAGAATGAGATAGAGAAAAAGAAAAAAAAAACCCATCAAATGAACCACAGTAACAAGAGTAAGGACAGGAAATTCATGAAGTAGATATCATGTGTGGCTTCTGTAGGAAAATTTGAAAAAAAAACATTTAAAAAGATTGTCTATTTACCTGGAAGTCAAGACCATACTGCTGACAAAATCTTTGCAATTCTGGAACGGCATCACGAAGGAGTGTCAGCCTCTCCTGTATGGTATCTGTAGAGGGCAAAATAAGAATAAGAGCACAAAAACCTAGAGCATCATTGCTTTACACAATAAAAGAAACCAAAAAGATGACAATGATAGAGTACTTCAACTGCAGTGCCCCCCTCCCTCTGGCAACGGTTGAGGACAACATCAAGAATCATTATTTTTGAAAATTGTAAGCAGGCTGCAATTTTTTTCTGACAAGTTACCACATGACATGTAAAAAAACAACAAAAAACATCCAAACTACAAATGAACACTTGTTCACATTACTGGAACAAAATATTAAAGGCTAGCGATAAATCTGCTTGAAGAGAACACTTGATCTTTTTTTTTTCTGAACAATCTTAACTCAACATAATGCAGTACCTAAAATAAATGTAAAGGGTGCCCTTACTTCTACTAATTTGAAAAAAAAGGAGATAGCTAGACACAAAGATGATATCAAGAGTAACACCATGAGGAGAATACACTGGCTGCACTCACAGGGTTAGATTGGCAAACACTTTGATACTGATCTCTCTTTAGCAGGCATGCAGGGGTACCACACATGCCAGCCTGATTAGATTGGAAATATAATTGTTGTCATGGGATTTGGGTAATGTTCCTGGAGTAGCAGCCAACTTATTGAAAAACTACAAACATCATTGTTCTTCAGCACATTTTTAAAAAAAATAATATTCTTTATTTGAGTTTCATTCAATGTCAAATCCATATTGACAATAAAATTAATACGCCCACCAAAAAAAAACAACAAAAAAAACAGCTGTATTCTTCTTTCTTGTGCTGCTAAATCATTTTTCAAACATACAGTACGATAAGAGAAATGACATGAAAATCTGCATAATTCTCAGAAGAAGCTATTTTGATCAGCCTAATCAAGCCAATCCGAATGTGCCTTATCACTCACACACCGAATAAGAAATGTGTGCTACTCAATCACTTTTTAACTTAACTTCCTTCTTTTTTCTTTTTTTTTGGCAGAGCACACGCTGTATACATAAATATATCAGATAAAGTATAACTCTTCAAAGGGAAAAAAAATTCTTGATCAACTTGATCAGATTGCTCAATATCCACTTCATAACATAAATTCTCTTACACTCTCTTAAGAATACAGCATTTCCTGAAACATATCATAAAAAAAATCCACACACACACACACACACACACACACACAAAAACAAACATGCATGCACACACACACAAACAACAACTCAAGCTTGACTTTGTACAGAAAGAGAAAGTGCACAGCAAGATAAGGACGCAAAAAACAGAAATATGGAAATACATAGCAGTGAAAGTGAACAAGAGTGAGTGACAGAAACTAAGTGAGTGAGACAAGGGCTGCGTTGATCAACTTTCCCACGTTTCACCGCATGTCAATACCCACAACGAGAATGGGTTTGCCAACGCATTTCCGATTGTGTTTCTTGAGTTGTTGCATTCATCAACTCTGATGTGAGCTGATTGGGAGGCCTTGTCACTGCACAGCTCCATTGCGCAGTTTGACCTGAGGAGCAGAGATGTGTAGTTGGCAGTGGTTGGTGTGGGCAGGTCCCACCTATAAACGCATATCAAAATGACTTTGCAGTCATCAACTCTACAGAAACACCTTTCTAGATAAAAAACGTGTTTGCGCTCGCACTTTTTTCAGCATATCAGAAATGCATTTCTAACTCCATAATCCAAACAGCTTTGCAAAAATCAACTCCCCAAAACTCCCTGAAAAATGTGAAGTGAGCTGATAAATGCACACAAAGAAAGAAAAGAAGAAGAAGAAGAAGAAGAAGAAGAAGAAAGAAGGACGGAATAGAAGAAAACAGATTTTTGTGCCCCATTTTTTTTTTTGTGATGCCCCTATCAACGGAATTTGGATGCAGAAAATAATGGTGGAGACAACACCGTCTGACTACAGAGTAGAAATTCTGGGATCACGAAAAGACATACAATGTACAATGGATGATAACAACAGAAGAGAGAGAGAGAGGGGAGAGAGATAGAAGAGAGAGAGAGGAGAGAGAGAGACAGAGAGAAGAAAAGGAAGAAAAAAGAAGGGGATGAAAGGATTAGAAGGGAAAAGGGGTAAACAGCTGTCGTAAAACGGAAACAGAAATCCAAAGTCTTCCTGGAGGCGACAAGGAGTGAAGAGTCACAAAGGCTGGGATCTTCAGATGCCAGAGATAAAAAAGAAACATACTTAAAAGAGGTAAGAAATAAAGATGAAGGTGAAGTTTGACTACCAGCCGTTACCCTGACAACGCACCATCCGCAGCCTGTCAGTGAGGCACCGTTTAGCCAGCAGCGAGATCAGACCAGGCTGTGACATCAGTCTACATCCACCATCCAAGATGGTAAGATTCTTTGTTATCTACTCATCTAGCAGTCTCCATCCAAACAATGCACATCAATCCAGTAAGCTCACTCTGGATTATTGAACACAATGATGTCACATTTGAGCAAGCACCAACAACAAACAAACAAACAATCAAACACAAGCATTACAAAATCTAAAGAGAATGCTTGAAAAGCTAGAAATACAGTTCAAAAGAAGAATGCAAGAATATTACATGTAGCCATATTGAAAGATATAAATGAATAAACTCCAAAAGCAAATGAATAAATAAATAAATAAATAAATGAATAAATAAATAAATAAATAAATAAATAAATAAATAAATAAATAAATAAATAAATAAATAAATAAATAAATAAATAAGTAAATGAATAAATAAATAAATAATAAAATAAAAGAATAACACCTCAAGGATATGTTACATTGACAGTTCACTAGAAGAATACAGAGCTTTTGTATTACATTAAAACAAAACAAAAGATATTCACAAAAAAAAATAATCCTAGAAAAAGCCAGAAAGAAAGCGTAACGGCATTTTAGGATGATACCACATTTGGAGACATCATGAGAGATACAATACATAATTATATAATATAAAAATCATTCAAAATCTATACATAGACCAAGAACTATCAGGGACACGAGTGTTTCAGGCTCTGCTCTGCTGTAGCAGTGATTTGGCCGTTTCCACTACCATGATGTTTCATTTTCCAATGAGAGAATGTATGGGGCTATCCTTTGTCAACACCTGTAACCAACCCCCACATCTGTTGATTGCACACCTCAAAACAGGCTAAAAATAATCTTACCGAAAAGACTGAAAGTCATGATTGATGGCATGCAATTAAACAAAATGTCCACTTACACAGACCTCAGATTGAGAAATTAAAATGCCATTTAATGTGGACACTGCCAATAAAATCCATAAGTTTCCTCAAACACAGAACAGCTGCTAGCACACAAGCACACGTAGAGGTGTGTGCCGCTGCTGGCATTTTGTCCAATTTAAATCAATGAATTTGTGTTGTATGCTACACTTGAGGAAATTTATACTCTTAAAGAAGTTCATCTCCTGAAAGAAGTTTATACTCTTCATTGTATGACAGGTGAAAGTTCAGACTTGAAACTTCATTTCAGACAACATATTTTTGTCCAACAGTCTGAAAGTCCCTTTTCCCATTGTCATTTTTACTCTTCTTGATTAAACTGACCACCAGAATCTGCAACAGCTAGACTGACCCATGAATAAGAGAATGAAAACTTATTACCTCCGACACCCCTTGGGATAGTGTCATAAATTTAAAACTGAACAAATCAGCCCGAGCATCCCTGCTGAAAATCCCAAGCAGATCACAAGCCTACTTTAGATAATTATGATAATGAAAAATTGAAACTCTGTTTATCTTTTTACATCCCTATGGAAGAAAACCAATTAAGGGTTCCATCCCTGCTAGAAAAAAAAAAAGTGTCAAATTGAAGCCAAACAAACACACGCAAAAATTCTGCAATACACACACACACACACACACACAAAAAGATGACACCCCCTCCCCCTAAATGACTAATCTTATCAGAATAAAAACAGAAAGTTGGTAAAATTACATGTATATGGAATGCCACTTGGTCACTACTCACCTGACTTGCAGCAGCTGAGAATGACCTTGACTACCTTTGAGGTCAAAGGTGGCAGGCTGGTCAGCCGGCCAGTGAAGATGTTGTCCATCTCTTTTGCCTTTGACAGCGTCATTTGGTCGGGGCCAAATCGGCTGCCTGACTAGCTCCGCATGAATAAACAGTCCGCTAGGGGTCTAGAAGTGCCGAGGTCACTGAGTCTACTCGTGTGGCAGTAAAGCTCATATGAGGATATCCTTGGAGAAATGCAAATTT
This sequence comes from Diadema antillarum, assembly GCF_040938485.1. Lineage (NCBI taxonomy): Eukaryota > Metazoa > Echinodermata > Echinoidea > Diadematoida > Diadematidae > Diadema > Diadema antillarum. The sequence goes on from NW_027271424.1 coordinate 899,777, forward strand.
AAGACCTGTGCGTAATCCTCAGAACAAGCAAGAAACCGAGTGCAAAGATTGATCCTCTCATTGATTTCGTGAAATCTTAACATGCTCGCGTGATGCACAAGACGGTGTATCATGTAACTCTGCCCGCGATGTCTACGATCTCTCGGATGTGTCCAAAGAGGGTGCCCATTTGGCCGAATCTCCACATGTGAACTCGTCTCCGCGTGTCACATGTTCCATGTCCACAGATGAGAGGTTGTTGGTGTCAGCAGGGCAGGGGTCAAAGTGTCTCACACACGTAATCCAAATATCCAACAGCATTTGATCCTCCTGCCAAGATGCGGAAATATTGACTCCCTCCAAGTTTGGCAGAAGAGGCTCGAAACGATTCCTTTTATTCCTGTTAAAGAATCTGCTCTTGCATGTAAGCAGCCAAGAACTTAATATTCCCCAAGTTGAGCCTTGTTCTGGGTCAAACAGCTCCAAATATTTGTCTTCATATGATCCAATTATTTCCTGGGAGTGGGGCTCAGTCAGTACACGTAACGCATCTCTCCTCCATCCAACTGTTGGTAATGAGAACCTGGCTGCAGATGCTCTCCACAGAATACTACCGTGCTGCCGTCCCGCGAGGCCGTCCACAACATCACGCGCTCATCGACGCACGCCCGGCAAATTATCTCGGCAGGTCGGGCGGCTGCGGCAATTTTGTCGTGTGTGCGTTGGAGCCTGCAAGAATGGGAAGGACGAAAAATCAATCCATTAGTGCTCTTAATACTGGCGAAGTGGATTCCAATGAGTACCTGCCAAAGTATGAAAAGATGGAGACTGGATGGATGACAACAAGTACTCAAAGAGATATGATGTCCGTGACACCAGGCTCTCATTAAGCATTTTATCACTCTTACAAAACATCGGTAAAGGCATTCAGTATTTGCTGGAAGACAACATCTCGGGTGTAACTGCGCCAAAATATTGAACACACACACACACAAAATACGCTAAATGAAGAGCGTGGGGACCGGGAGAACCATCCGTTGTTTCTTGATCAAGTAAATGAAGCCTACATGGACGTGGACATCCTCATGTCAGGCCCACAGAAGGAGATGAATCGGGGAAGAGTAAGAGAGAGAGGAACTAGTAGTCCATCTCCATCAAGTATTCATCGACACAAGTAATTGCCTTGCAGAATTGCGTGAGGCTGAGGCCATAAATCCTGTCCCCCGGAATGATGTCCACGAGGGGATGCAATGATGACAGATAACGACAGATAACCTTTGCACGAACAAACTATTTTTTTTTTTCACCCTCATCCTCCCTCTAAAAAAAAAAGATGAATCAGATACAGAAAGGAAATCATAAGACAGTATGGGCTATTCTACATTTACATATTAAAGGTCCGTACAGCAATAATAACCCTTACCTCCTACCCTCACGAGTGCATATACATATGTGTTTTCATCTGCTGTCTGAAAACAAGTTTGTCACCATGGCGATTGAGAGAGTTGCACAAATTAATTGCGCCAGTGTCCGCCAAATTGTGTGCGCATTGTGCTGATACGGACCTGTGCAAGTCTTTTATGGGCAGCACAATAGCACACAGCTATTTGATATCTAATGGTTGTGTACATTATATGTACCGTTATGTGTGTGCATATATATTTAAATGTGTGTATGTGTGTGGGTGTGTGTGTATGTGAGTCCATGTGTGGCCTTTATTTGCTAAGCAACCAATGCAACATTACATCATAGATGCTGGTGAATGAAGCAAAAAACAACAGCAAATGTTCTTTGCACTCATCCAACGATCCATGCAAAACTGGATCGGCATAAAGAAATTAATATGACACAACAACTCTTTTCCAAATCACTCCCAATTATTCTAATAGAAACACTTTCCGAAAGACCTTTTGAAAATCTGGAATTATTATTAATACTATCTGTTTCTGAACTTACTGTGTCAGTGATGTTGACATGGCAACAAATTTTTTGGCATTAAGACATTCCAGAATGACGAAATGTGCTTCTGCCTGAGTGTCTTAATACAAACTCATGTCTTTCATCCGTAAACCAACAATGACAAAATGTATCACTGTAATGTTTGTTTGTGCAAGTCACAGCAAGCTAGTAGAAAGAAAAAAGGAAAAGCCTATGTACTATATACATCTAAATCTCAAAAAAGACAAAAGAAATCAGTGAATGTGACACAAAAGATAGGGAAAACACAACACTGGACAACTGTTTGGAACATCAAATAAAAACACGAAAGTGATGTGTCTGGTTTAGCTGCACTAATTCTCACATGTTTACAATGCTCATAATTTTTGCTGCATTCTGCTTTCCTTGAATACAGAGAAAATCAATACTTTTCTGCTTGAATTCAGGATAAATCAGGTATACTATGATACTTCCACATTTTTGCACTAACATTGTACAAAATCAGGCAGGAAGAGAAAATCACCAACAATGATATGACCACACATTGTTAAATATTCTCATGAAAACAAAAATACTCTAAAATTTAAACATTTCAAACAATCTTGATATCATTCAACAAAACCTGATTTTTTTTAATATCATTGACTTTCCCTTTATGCAACTATTCTCAGTGAAAGATACAGTGTATATGTGACTTTATATTCAAATATAAAATGTTTATTCTAAAACACCAAAGACATCTGTAAAATGCTCATACTTCAACCATATGACTACTGCAAACTTACTTAACTCCTTCCTTTTTGCCTGAAATAAAATAGCATATATTGCATTAAAAGTGCTAATGCAAGAAGTTTGCAAGTTTGGACGTTATTCTTAAATGGAGAGATATGTACAAAAATAGAGGGACGTATATTTTGGCAATTTAGAAATAGAAAGTAGTAACTAATTTGCCTTTTCGTAGGCAAATTTTTTGCTGTTCTGGCACTTTTGGAAAGCAATGTTTATGAGCAACGAGTTCTCTCGAAAGAAACATTTTTCCTTGATCTTCGACAGATTGCACTGAAATATTCACTGATCAGCTGGTGCCTCTGCTTCCTTGCTTTAATTCACATAACTTCTTTCGTCTAGATAACTTTTATGAGGCTGTTTTCACACTGATCGAGAAACTTAATTGTGATATTGCATTATAATTACGAAGACAACCATGATAAGAATTATCGTCCCTACACATGACCGAGGAATTCTTCACAGATTCTGCAGTTTCAGATTCAAATTACACACTCATGGTACATGCGAAAAGAGCCTTACATACAAATGACAATCCTTCGAACCAAAATCGACGCAGTGACATCCTATGCTCTTGTGGCAGATGATCCTCTATCCTCAAACCATGCTTTTCTCACTTCTCAGATCATTTCCTGCTGGTTCCGACAGATATCTCTGCCATGTCGGTAGGTACCAGTGCATTTACCACAATCTTGAAAAATGCGGCTTTCCCATTCCGTAAACATTCACAGCCTAGTCTTTGGCACACGCAGTGAGGTAGGGAAAAAAAAAAGATGACACTTTGTTTTCCGGTCAAGTACCAGAAACTGGGTTTGAAAGTACATTGTATTCTACGTTCTAAATCACTACAATAAAAAAAGATATCTGGCGGCAAGTCGGGGAAGTAACAACAAAAGCAGGATCCTACGCGTGATGTAACTGCAAAGGGTATATCAGTTGACTGGAAGTGGCAGTATTTCTTCCTTCTTTCACAGAAAAGAGTAGTAAACAACCATTCACCCTTACATACAAACATAATTAAAGTTCATTAGCAAGTGACACAAAACAAATTTCTTGCCTGAAGTTAGTGCTAAATTCTCAAAACAGCCAACAAAGGGAATAATGGCGGATGCTCCACTGGAGGAGGCTGCAGGCCAAATTTGACATTTAATTCTGCGCACACAGTTTCAGAATTTGCCTTAGATTTGCTCAATAACCGCCATTAACGTGCCCTCATTCGCTGAGTCAGCTTGAAAAATTTGATTACCTCCAAAATACAATTAAGATGCCCTACATGTGCATTACATTTTGTCTGCCTACATACTCTCTATCTCTTTCTTGCTCTTAATTTCCCCTCCCCCTCTCCGTTTTTCAAAGCTATTTCTTGGAATAATGATCTCTGTAAATCCCACCATCACAGTCTTAAAGGGAAAGTTCATCCCGAGGTTATGTAGCTTTGTATGAAAACAGAAAAAATCAGAGAAGTATAGATCAGCAAAAAATGTGGAAAATATGTCTTGGACACATTTAAAAAGTTACCAAACATTACAAGTTTAGTGCAAAATCATTTCTGAGTGTCTTGGTGTTGAGCAAGTCTCTATTTGCTTTATACACAAAAATTCACAATTTTTATATTCCTCCAAGATTTTTTTTTTCAGACCCATTCTTGGTATAAAGCTACAGAACAATACATTTTTGTATGTCGTTCTTAGCACATACTATCCATCCTTGGACAAGTATTTGAGAAAAAAGAAATGAAAATCAGTGAAATTTTACATGTGAAACAAAAAGGAAAGGTGCTCAACAGCAGCATTAAAAGATTTACCAAAATCTCCTTTGCACTATGAAATTGTACAACATAGTTTTGCAGTATGTATCTAATTTTTCTCATTCATCTACTAATCTGCTTCTCTTACTTTTCTACTTCAAGATTCAAGATTCTCCATTGTCTGATAATACAGAAAATCACCCTCCACTGGCAGAAGAAAAAAAGTATCATACTGACAACAATATGCAAATGACTGATAAAGGTCACATAGACGATATTATACAAATATGTCTCTTTATATCGGACATCAATACAGAATGTTGTGATGAAAACCCTCACTAAGCTTAAATCTAATTCATGTATTTCATCTTTAAATGTCAACTTTGTCAACTTGCTCTCGTTGCCCCCCCCCCCCCATATGAAAAGAGGAAGTACACAAAAGGGAGAAGATGTGAAAGTAATAAAAGAAGTATCAAAGAAAAAGAACAAACTATTGAGAGTAGAGGAGGGGGGGGGTGGTGTGGGGGAAGAGCAGGAAGGGTCTGACTGTTAAAATGATCATATTGTATCAGGCAACACAATGCTAGGTTGGACTTCTGCTTAACTCATATCATATTTGATTTTGAAAGTCCCGCAGACTTTGCACATCTCGCACCCATCTGGTTCCTTCAGGGCTATGGGTTGATGTTGTCGAACATGGAGAGGGAGGGCGGTAGTCATGGCGACCACCTCCAAGGAATGACAATCTCCACCTTCATCTCGAGAGTCAACGCTGCCATATATCACCACTCAAGGGTGCTGTAAGATCCTCTTACACACACAGGTACATCAATGCATAAAGGTCCTAAGACCTTTGTTGTATGCCATCAGCTCTATGTATGCCATGGTCTGAAACCCCCTGTGCTCCACATTATTCTGAGACTGCAACGCATGAGCACTTTTTGAAAACATTGAGCACTTTTGGAAAACATTAACACTTTTAGAGCCATATTGCTTTTTACAGAGGTGTTTATGCTAGTATTGCTGTACAGCAAAGTCGTAGAGAAAATTGCAGGGCTTCGTTGTGACGTAAATATGTGTGAGGAATGGGATCGCGCATGACGTTTTCCACGCACTGTGGCATATTGTAATTTAGGATCTACTGGTTTGTATGTGGTTGTGCGTTTGAGCAAATTTCAAACTGCATGAGGAAATTGACTACGCAAGGAAGCCTTCTGAATTCTGGATGACGCACATCATTGACAAACATGGTACCAGCATTTCCAGAAAGTTTTGTCACTAATATGTAAACATTTCATTTCTATCATGATGTCTACTATGGTTCTGAATGTACAACATTTTTTTAAGGTCAACATTTTATAACTCATACAACTGCATGTCCGTCTAACAGTAGCCTTCTTCCTGATGATTTACATGTATGGTTGTAAGATTGTTACTGATGTTGTTTCAACTGAGCAATGCATAATCAATGAACGGGGCAGAACACTACTCAACAGGTGGAAATTGACACCATGGAAGGCTGTAGATGGAGTACACCAAAACAGGGATGAAAAAATAATGCTGGAATAATTACACCAACTTCCTCCACAACAACCAAACTTCAGTCATATATAAAAGGCACTAAGATTTGTCATTGAATGAGGTCCTTTAATCACCCACAGATGGGACAAACTGAGAACATCTTTTGCAACACCAGAGGAAATCTATATTAATGCATACATGTATGTTTCTCTTCAACCCCTTGGGTGCTTTGAGTGCTGATAGGCAAAAAAACCCTCATAGCATTGTACACACTGTCCAATGTGTCTGGCATGGAAAGGGTTAACAGCATGGCAGTATGCTAGGATGTTGAACTGCCTTGTCTGCAGTTTGATTGGTTCCTGTGATGTCCTTAAAATCCACAGCATTTGTGATACAAACAGATCAATTTTGTAATATCCACGCATGATTTACAAATCAGCAAGAGTGTGCAAGCAAAGCAAAACATACAGCCAAACGAAAAACAAAAAGGCTGATCAAGTCATATCATGACATATTCACATATCATAGTGTCATATCAAATGTGACCAAAATCCTGCAAAAACAAAAACAAAAACATGAACCGTAATCATCCTTGGAAAACACTCAATTCAGATCAAACTAGATATTAAAATACTGATTTTGATGAAAAATGGGGGGGGGGGGCAGGAGTGATCTTAATGAGGGAATTCAATTAATAAACTCAACATATGCTTTAGCATTTTATGGTGCAAGACCGCAAGACCATGATATTCGTCAGAACTCACTGCGCTACATTATATCGCCACACAAAACATTGTCAGATGAATATTACATATTAACAATACAAAATAAACAGCATGAAATTTTGTAGTAATTTAAACAAAATAATGCAAATCCTCATCTGCGGGGAAGAAGAAGAAGAAGAAAAAAAGCTACGATACTTACAATTATAAAGACGTGTCTTAACCTACTTTCTGTCCTACTGAGGGAGTTGATTTGAACAGCATGTTAGTCACAAGACATGCATTCTGCAAATGTTTGATGGGAACGTGCAGGAATTAATTTCGAAGATTGCGGGGAAGTATGACGAGGACAACAGCATGTTTTGCAGGAATTCTCCTTGAAATCTCCTTTGCGGATTCCCCACGGCAAAGGAGAAAAAAAGTCCAAGATATCCCCGCGGGAAATGACAACTAATAAGGGCAACACTTGAGGATCTGAGAAAATACTCCAAATTGCAGCATGCATCTCTCCTCCGTATCGCCCGCCTTGTGCTCGATATGAAGTTCACAGTGTCCCTGACATTCCTGGAGGATTTGTCGTTCTCTACTTATCTTCAGGCTAATATCGAGACTGTTATTTCTAATCAGAGCCTCGCATCAAAAACCATTAATCGTCCCAATTCCACATATATGCATCATTTATAGACACTGCCAGGCTTTTGATAGGCAGTTGCTTTTCTCAGGGAATTACTTTGCAGACAGAAGTGATTATGAAATAATACACCTCCTCTTCTGGAAAGGATCTTGCAAGTTGACAGCACTGAAAATTCCTATGATGGTTGTAAATAAAGCCAAGCTATCGACAGCACATGGAGACACGATCTTGCCACAGATTAATTTACATTGCATGAACAGCGTCTTAGGTAAGTAGGGCTGAGAAAAAAAAAATAGTATGCTTCTGATTTCTATCCAGCATTTCCTGAGGGAATTAGTCCTTGGTTGACTGATGACAGAGCATCAATACAATGGAGATGAAAAAAAAAGAAAAGAAAAGAAGCCCAAGAACCGAACGTGACTTGAATTTGAGGTCACGGCATGAAAAAACCTTGCCCTTACCGAGTATTTCAGCAATGACAACTCTTATAATACTTCTCAAGTTTAAACCACCACTGTGCTTATATAAATGTGCCAAATCTGATCAGGATTTGGTTGGACTGTTCTCACAAAGAGGCAGGCTAATCCAAATAGGTAAATTGCCCGGGGGTAGCATGACAGATGGAGCACAAAATCTGTAAAAGCAACTTGACTTATAACAAGGCCTTTGTAGAGAGAGACGGATGAATACAGCTACATTTCTTTTCCACATTACCGCAAACATTTCAAAAGCATTTCTAAAGCATTTGAAAAACAAATTGCTCTATGGAAATCATGTCTGTTGTTGTTTTTTTAATCACTTTGCAGGCATACAGTGTACCACTAGTCTGCTTGGCCAATTCTAGTGAATATGGAGATAAACGCAGCACTGCAGCATATTCATAACTTAAAATTAGGGGCGAAACATATAGATACGTATTTGCCCTGTATATATTTCCCTTCCTTCCTTCCTTCTTTTTGTTTTTTGTTTTTGAATGACAGTTTTGCTGCAACTTCTGTCCACTTGAAATGATTCAATTACAAATTGCACTGTTTTCTCCGGCTCCATCTGAGATGCCATGCCGGAATTGTGTCAAGGAGGCGCATGTATGCAAAATAGCAGCATTGGAAATGTCAAATTGATACCCACAGGAGAGACACTTTTTTTCAATTGGCACGTCCACAATACAGGCATGAGACAGAGAAAAGTTGAAAAAAGAGGAGAAGAGTTTGCGAGGGAGCGAAGCGACCAAGCTGCGAGGGAGCGTAGCGACCGAGCGGGGGGAGGGTGTGGGAGGGGGGTGTCCCCCCTCCGACGGTGAGGACTTTTTGAAATTCAAGGTACGAAAAAACTCATTTTAATGCATTTTACAACTGAAATTTACTATTGTTATGAGGTACATTTTACAGAGAAACATTGTGATAATTGAACTCATAAATGACACTTGCAAAATCTAAAGGAAGGAATAGTATGCTTAACTGTTGAATACCTAGGACCTACTCAAATGTGAGGCCATAATAAATCACAGTAATGTACACCCAGGTGACGTCTTGCTGGATTCAGTTCATACGGGTACAAAAAAAAATCACAGCTTAGCATTGCCATTGTTGGCTGTCTTTACCTCAGTCCATTAACAGTTTACAGTGCGCAGACCAGGCAAAGTATTGCTGATCTTGTACTTGGTCCATGTAGTCTAGTAGAGAATCATATACCATGGTATGTAAGAGAGCTGAAAATAAATCATACATGCAGCTCAGCACTGTTGACCGTCTCTACGTCCATGCAACAGCTAACTTAGACTGCCTATAATACCTTACAGGAGGTACAAAAATTTGTAGACCCGGTTAAGTCCATAAACATTTTCTCGTTGAAGAAAGAAATATTCTCACCGGTCCACAAAATCACGATGACAAATGTAACGTTAGGTCACGCCAACGTAATCAGCGGGATACAAAAGCAGCGCATCGCGTTGACCGAAAGATCGGTCTGTATCTGGGGAATGTTCCGCGGAGACTGCGTCTGGCTTCACGGATCCCTACGGAGGTCTACGCATCGCGTAGACAGAAAGATCCGTCTGTCTGGAGGACTCTTTTATATTTTGCCATAACGCTGTCCTCCGTATACGGAGATCCGTGAAGCCAGACGCAGTCTCCGCGGAACATTCCCCGCCCGACGGACAGATACAGACCGATCTTTCGGTCAACGCATCGCGCTGAATGCTGCGGCAGCATGCATGCCGAAGCTCCTTGATAGTAATGATACACGTAATACGCAGTTACAGCCTCACGTGTGCCCGTGCATCATATCACACCACACTGCAAGCTACACTAGTATAGTAGCTACAAGTTGATCGACACGCACGTTTCACATCAATTTAACGCATGAAACATGCAACATCGCACAGCTGCCCGCTGACAAAATGCACTCATCACCATTCACACACGGCGAGATATGGTGGCTGCAAAAAAAAAAAAAAAAAAAAAGAAAAAGAGGAAAATCACGGAAATTTTCCCGACTGTGTATTTTCTAACCAGAATTTCAAAATCCGCGGAAATCCGCGGATCCGCGGAGAAATCTCATGCCTGACAATATGACTGTGTCCGCGTCGTAACTGTCCGGATGCGTGTAATTCATCTCTCGGTTTATCAAAGCGAGCCTCACAAGGGTGCGTGTCGTTACGACACACATCCTTCTATGCTCAACGACTGCCTCATTTAATTCATCTGATTGTCATTTGCAGTTAAATCAGTGTGTGTATGTGTGTGTGTGTGTGTGTGTGTGTGTGTGAGTGTGCCATCACTTTTACTGTATCCATTATTGTCATTTAAATACTTTCTTCATGAATACTAAAGCCACTGTTTACTATTGGGAGCAGTGATTAAAAAAATGTTCAAGTTATCACATTTGATGCACATGTTTAGTTCAGTTGAATTACTAAACAACCTACCATATAAAACTTTGTAATAAAACCACTAATACAAGTGTATAGGGAGATATCACTAATTTTCAAAAAACAAAAACAACAAAAAACATTACTATAGATGGTTTATTCTAAAAAAATGTTTAATAAAACTATTGTTTGCATTTTGTACATTTAACAATAACTCCGCCCCAAACTCACATTTTTGAAATATTTTGAAGCGCTTAAGCTGGTTTTTTTTTTAATCTGCAAATGGTACAGAGTGGCTTTAAAGTATTATTGTCATTGACTGTACAATAAATATTAACGGATTTGTAACACTGTCCTCAATTATCATTACAGTATGTGATGTGCAATATTCTAGATCAAATGTGAGGGGAAAAATGTAAATACTTCATTACTAGACATTAAACAGACAAACAAACAAGTACACAAAAAATCAGCCCCTACACAATTCATCTACCTAAGATATGAACATGGCATATCATCATACATGAATGTATTTTTGTTATCCTTATAGTACACCAAACTCTTCTCTCTCTCTCAATATGTTTTGTGTTGATTGTCTCTTAAAGATTTCATACCAGCTTATAAAAACAGAATTATGTTGTCATTTGAATGTACTTGATGTTTCCCTTCATTTTACATTGTTGCCCGTTTGGTTTCTGCATTTTTACTGCTTTGCTGCACGACCCAGCATTACACAATATTAGGTGTCATAACCTGTTAGCTCTTTGAAGTGTAGCAAAGAAAAAATAGGCAAGACAAAATGAGTTACCCTGGTAATTAGCAAAAGTGCATATCACAGATACCAACTCAGTTGGCATGGTTCATTTTGGAAACGGCGCTCACATTGCGGCATTCTCAACAGCACCCGTCACCCCGCATCACAAGCTCATTTGTTTTCCCAGTGATCGGCGGATTATTAACCCTTTGAAGATGGAATTGAGTACATCATTGTAAATCCCCAGGGACCCAGTCCGAAGTACACAATTAGAATGGATCCCCGAAGGGTTAAAGCAGTGCAGCCATGCAAAAACCAAAAAAAAAAAAAAAAAAAATGAATAAATGCAAAAATAATAATAATAATATATGAATAAGATAAGTAAATACAGGGATGCCAGTGGCAAATTGCTCTTGGGCCGGAAATTTTTTTTGTGTGAACGAAATTGATGTGCGCAAAGCGCACATCACGAGCGCGAAGTCCCTTCGGCCGGGGTCCAGGGCCCGCTCAAGGGCCCTGGAAGCTCTGGGGTTCTTAGATGCTCTCTGGTGCAATCTGAGCATTTCTGAGGGCTCTTCTTCCCTCAAATCTAATCCAGAGAAATGAATTTGTAGCAAAAATAAAGAAGCCCTAGCGCCGTAAACTCCGTAGTTTTGCTTCGTTCAGCTGACTCGATCGACTCACCATACTCTCTCAGCGCTGTAGCTATAGCGAGAGCGCAGCATGATCCATGCACTGCACATATAGATCTAGTACATCGCCTAGAAACACCATACGTTGTTCGATCGCGATCGCACGTGCTGGTATAACGCTTTCCAGACAACAATGTGGTCGTATTCTAGAAAAAAAAAGGAATTTGTAGCAAAAATAAAGAAGTCCTAGTGCCGTAAAATCCGTAGTTTTGCTTCGTTCAGCTGACTCAACCGACTCACCACACCGTCTCAGCGCTGTAGCTATAGCGAGAGCGCAGTATGATTCATGCACCGCGACCGCACATAGTACATCGCATAGAAACACCACACACTGTTCGATCGCTATCATCGCACGTGTTGCATGTCCCAGCTAGCAGCAGCAACATCGCGCTAGTTTTGCATGACAGTCGTTTTGTGATATTCTCATGCCCAAGTATATGCGAAACATACTACGGAAATCGTGAAAGTGAATGTCCCGTAAGTTTAGATGATCATATTTTTTCGCTTTTCTTTCTTTCTTTCTTTGTTTCTTTCTCGTGTTTTCCGGCTTTCCCACACAGACGGAAATAATATCACGAAGCCGGAAATTGGACACCAAAATATGAAAAAGCCGGAATTCCGGCTATTGCCGGAAAACTGGCATCCCTGTAAATAGAAATATAAGGGCTGTAGCTCTGAGAAGTCTGCACTCCATTAAGTGCTCTGATGTCAAACTTTCAAGAGCCAAAAATACAAGCACAGAATGATTTTCCTGTATGTCTGTGCACACGACATGATTGATCATCAGCTTTTTCAAAATCTGGGATGTAGCATGACTGGATTCAGTGGCATTCTATTAAACTTCACAATATTTGGCCATCACCCTTAAACAACAGACAACAAACAAACATATCTGAAGCACAAGATAATACAAAATGGTAATCACAATGTCAGGCAATTGATGACTAAAGATAGAGTGGAGGTTCTAAATTTGAAGACGGTCTGGAAGACTTCTGCATGTGTAGATTTTTTTTCCCCTCACTTTCTCATGCTGTAAATCTTACTATGAGATGGTGGGACAATCGTGACAGGTCTCTAGGTTTCGTGTGATACACCTGACGACGCAATTCTCCCTATCGCATGTATAGCTGATATCAAGCAAGATATCGCCTCGCGATACCGATAAAAAAAAACAACCAAATTGCTGAACTTTGCTGACTCAGCTGTGTGATGGTAGAATATATGAAAAAGCACCTACAGCATGACAAAAGGTTTTGATACTTCTGTTGTAATCATCAAGAGATCTACAAACATTTATAACCATCATAACATGCTTCTTTTTTATTGTGTTTTACTTCTCGAATGGTTTATTTGAACACAGCTGTCTAAGAGATTATCGAATATGGGGTCTTTTGTAGATTTTCACTAATTTGAAGGTATTAGCATTAAATCATTTTAAATCCTAATCATTTATAGTTCCGTGTTTTACAGTTGATGAGAGTCTAGAAGCACTTTTTAGAGTCATGCAACTCGGATTATGTAAACTGGAAACATTCTTAAAATGTGCCTTTAAATGACAGGATTGGAGACAATGTTAACAGTGTCAAGAGGTCTTCTGGCACATAAAACCAATGGCATCAGTACAGTGCTCACCACTTAATCGGGAAGGGTCGGAGACAAGTTTTTCTCCCGTTTAAGCAGTGCTCCCGCTTAAATGGTGGCCGGTACTGGCCCATGCAAAGCACACAACATGAAGCCCAGTATGTGGGCATTACACTAAACCATTCACAGTTATCAAACCCACCAATAACCATAGCAATAAAAATTAGTACACGCGCGCTATGACATGACACAATACGGCAATAAGAAAAGACACAGTTTTAGTCTTATGATTTTGGCAAATGCGTCATCGGAACAAACCTTCATTCATTTGATCCACAAAATAATCCTCTTTTAGAGTTCAAGATACATACCAAGTCACGGTGCCTACCCTATTAATGCAGAGAAAGAGGCAGCTATGCCAACTTCCACATACTGTTTACCATGTCAACAACATGCACATTGCAACAACACTGATTGTGACAACTGTACAAACACATTTTTCTCATATCCATGCCCCCTGTTATATACTGTCACACACAAACTCACACGATGCATGCATGTATACTGTGCACGAACAGGCAGAGTATGGGCTGCACCTGGGGAAGGTGACTCTCCGTATCGCACTGAAGGGGTGGTACAGTGTAAACGGTGCATGAGTAGAACCTGACAATGCACGATAAGGTGACACTCGACAAGATCTCCTCTGCGCTATATGTCTCACTGTCTAATGGCAAATGTTTAGACTGCAGTCAGCATGATGTATCGGGAGCTGGTTACAAAATAACACTTCTGGTATTAGGATATGAAATCCCTGGATTTTTTTCTAAGGATTTACATCATATTTAGATATTAATACACAGACAAATGAAAGTGTTTCAGCCAGATTTGTCCTGATAAAGTGGTTCATGCTTCTGATTAAGTGGTGGAAATAACCCATGAAAAATCTGTTACATCAAGTTTTGTTGCACTTAAGCGGGTTCCCGCTAAAGCGGTTCCCGATTAATTGGTTAGCACTGTATAACTGGCAAAATTATATACAAATGTAATCAAGCCTGCCACACTTCCTGCCTACCTCTTATCTGTACAATGTAATTGCTCCTACCCTGGAACATGGCTATCAGGTTACCAATTCACTTCGACCTTGAATTTCATTAAGTATAGTGTTTATACTTTAAACAATGTTCAATAGAAAGTGTCTAGACATAAGAGTCCTGACAAGTGCCCTCAAATGACATTAAAGGGTTCATCTAAACTAAATCAACAGATAAATCATTTTTAAAGTTTGATGAGACAACACGCAGTTATACATTAATGATAACACAATCAATCAGTATCATTTAAAAGGCACACAAACTATATAACAATGCTTTCCGGCTTAAACTATCTGTCACTGACTGAAGACCATCAAGATAAGACTGATGAGAGAAAAAGCTCTGACAGAAACATGTAACGATTGATATGGCTTCTCTTTATGTGCTCATAGAAATGCACTGAAAATAAGGAACTAGAGAGAAAAAGTACACTATACCCAGATTAAAGCCACATCTTACAAATGTGCATCATTCACATTGTATCCAAGTATCCCTGAAAGAGAAAAATCTGAAAACGAGTATGAAATGATTGATAACATCTTCTTTTTGATATCAGGAGAAACAGAGCACCATATAAGTGGATTAAGTCCCTAAAAAAAAAAAACAGCTTTGAAGAGTCTGCTTGGTCCTTTCAAACATTCTTACTTCAAGATGGATGTTCTAAAATTCTCATAAAAGAAAAGACCCTCCACAGTCAACAGCCCAGACACCTTTTTCGGATTCCCTGCTGCATAGCCATACACGTAATCTCATCAAACGTTTCTGGGAGAGCTTAGGGAAAAACCCATCAGAAATATGCATATATATTGTCTTCACTGACCTGAACGCAAGGGGTAATATCAATTTTCTCATAAACTAGTTATCTAATGATCAGGAGTACAAGCAAACTGTTCAAATAGAAAGTACTACCACCAAAAAAAACAAAACAAAACAAAACAAAAAACGATGAGAAAGGGAAAATACCACAGGGAAATGATGTGTAATGCCTGGGTTGCAATGTGTGACTTTTTGTGCATCTGTTCCCTGGCCCAGCATAAGTTACCGCACAAATGGTGGAATAATACACACAAGTGTTTCTGGTTATTGCAATGTATGTACTGTCAAACATGATATTTTAGTGGCATGAAATTTCTGCAAATTGGAGCGGCCTTTTTCATGGAATGAAATTATCATGAAGTGCCTCTGGCATTCAATGCATGTGGTGTAGACAAGAGCCTTCGCATGCATTTTAATTTTGCGAATCTTGGCTCTCACGAAATTCGCAAAATTAAAATGCATGCGAACATTCCTCGTTTTACAGTATACGCTGCAAACATTCATGCATACACAACACACACATACACACAAGCACAATTTCTTATTTGTATTCTCTAATAAATTCTATTTACATGAAATCTAAATTACATTCACAACATACACACCCATCTGTATACCATTTATGCACAAACACAGCAAACATGCACAGGATTACAAATTTAAGCTTGTTCAAATGAGAGGGTTAGGCAGACTTTATGGTCTTACGTACGAGACCACAGGTTTCAAGTCAACATCTACTTTGACAATATTAGTATAAAGCGTAGTACCGGTAATTGACATTCATGTGCTTACCAAAGTGTATGATTTACGATTATAGTACCTTCACTTTCAGCGCAAACTGTACATACACGTAACACAAACCAACTACGAAACTACTTTGCAACATCAGAGTGCACCATTAGATGGTTCAGATTTGAGAAACTTAGACTCATAACTAAAGCTGGAAATTTCCGAAGAGCAAACCAATGACATTTGACAGTCCAGGGCTTACAGCAAACAAAGAAATTTCAAAAAGAAAATTTAAACCAAGAAACAAATACCAATCTCCAGCTGCTCACACCAAGAGATAGACTGTATAGATCAAAAATTTGAGGCAAATAAACTTTGAGGAAAATTTAGAAACTTGCAAATTAAGATACTTTAATATTGGGCACTTGCCACACAACAATGCAAGGAGATCATACAGAATAGTCAGGCTAACATTTGCTGTCGCTGATTGCAAAGATTTTTTTCCCTTCTTTGCTCTTAGTACCACATAACTTCACACAAAATGCTGCGATGAGCAATATACAATGTATATGCCCCACCCCAAGCCCATCGTCATACCGTAGATCGTAGATCACAGTCATGCATCAAAGCACGTTTAATTACTCATGAAATGCCAAGACAGAGTGTTTCACTACATGAATCAGTGCCACTTAATGAAAACAGGGGCCCCTCTTCTGACTACTGAAGTAAGTAGGTGACCCTGGGCAACGGAGTGATACATGAAGCTCATAAATTTTCATCCAGCAATTCTCTTTAAAACAACAACAGCAAAAACAAAGAGTGATACAATTAAAAAAAAACCAAAAAACAGAGAAGCGCACCTGACAAAGTATGGTAAAAAAAAAAGATAGAGAGTAATGGCTGACATTAACCTATTCAGGCCCATCATGTCAGAATGTCACTGATATTGTGAGAGAGCAGTTGCACACAGAAGTGACAGGGTTAATCCTTAATACAGTTGAAAGAAATATGGGCCTCAGGTACAGTAATTCATTCCTCAGCAAAGAAAGAGATTAGGGGACTTATGCAACAACTGGTAAATACAGCTGACCAAGATTATGATATCACAGACAGACAGACAGACAGACAGATAAAAGTCTTTCAATACCAACATAGAAAAGCATCGACATACATGTAAAAGCCTGGGGTATGATTGCAAGTCTGAAACGGGGAGGGGGGGGGGGGATGAGAAGAAGCAGCTGTACAGATGGGGCTCCTTCGAGATATGCTATCGCTATAGCCAAAAGCTACACAGCTGAATGTAATGGTGTGACT
The DNA here is from genome assembly GCF_040938485.1 of Diadema antillarum. Classification (NCBI taxonomy): domain Eukaryota; kingdom Metazoa; phylum Echinodermata; class Echinoidea; order Diadematoida; family Diadematidae; genus Diadema; species Diadema antillarum. Next base: position 916,950 of record NW_027271424.1, read on the forward strand.
GTGTGTGTGTGCTGCAGGCAGGATGCCCAAAGGATCACGGCCAACAGGTGAGGAGGAGGAGGAGGAGGGGAAAAAAAAACAACAACAAAAGGATCAACCACAACAGAACATATTGCATGCTGGTGCCCTAATATAAAAAGGGGCCACACACCCCAGAAATGTCACCATTCCCCAAAGTCTCGCCCACTCTGATCAGAGTTGAGCTGAGGTGCAAGAAGCTAGATGGAGTGCATCTTTCGCTAAATGACGTCACAGTGCCTCTATAGCCTCCACAGCACACTGTTCTCGTCTCATCCTACATGCTCTATCTCTCCCTCTCTTTTCTTCCCGTCTCTGTCACTTTTGTGTCTATCTCTCCAGAGCTGTCTCCCTCCCCCCCCCCAGCTCTTTTTTTATATTTGCATAACTTCTACTGTGACGTCATGAAACTCGTCCGAGCTCATGTAAGAAATTACAGCAAGACTATAGCAGTGCATTCGGTAACACACTGTTGATTGCTAAAAATACTCCTCCATCGAAAGTATGCATGATACTGCTCATATGCCATATCAGTTTTCAAGCATTAAATCTTGTAAATCGGGACATGGAAAGCATTTATTCAAGTGATGAAGTTCAATTCAATTCAATTCAATTCAAATGAAATTTTACTTCCAATAACATATGTTTGTTGTTTTTAAGGAAGAACCATAGTGAAGAAATACGATATGAATATTAGCCCTCTTCTAGAAGCAAACTACATTTTTCTACAATTCATCTTTATAAAGAATGTTACGAAGGTGCTTGGAATTTGCCTGTTGTTTTCAAATGCCTAAATCTCCTGCATGCCCTCATGCATCTTAAATGAGTCTACTACATTCTTAAATCTGCACTTTCTCTGGTGGCTTGCCCCATTATCGTTAATATGGTAAAACTGTATAAAATCATATGGGAAAATCGTATGCTATTGGAAAGAATAGAGTCCATATACAATCTGAAGATACCAAAAGCAGGATGTCAATAATCAACAATTGTATTAGGCTCTTTCAGTGACCACTCAGATGAGAGTTAACTGTGAAACATAAAACCTGAATCCTCCTTATAATCATTTATAGACTAGGGCCCCATTTTATCAAAAGATATAATCGATTATAAATTTCCCTACCACACATACAGGCTGCCATAGACTTTTAATGGAAATCAACTATGTGATCAATTATAAGTCTTCATAAAACAGGGCCCAGATCTCTCAAAATTTGTCTTCCTTCTATCATTGTGTAAAGAAAATATCTGTCTGCAAATACACCAAGCAAAGCAAACAGGGTGTACTAGATAGAACCCAGACAGTATCCAGTTTTTACATCTGAATTCTACTTTGTCCCTTCTTAAAATGATTAAACAATTCTTCTATTAAAAAGTGATTGCTAATTGCGTCTAGGATAGTTGTGATATGACACAGTTCATAAAGACATGCAGCATACAGTATGCAGCACACCCATTGCATGCAACCAAGATAAATCACTATGTACAAAGGGTCTATACACCACTCCACGCACTGCCCGCTCTGTATAAAAAAACAGCACCGGGACAACGCTGAGAAGAAATGCATGAATACAAGAAACATTGCATTATGAAGATTCGCCGAGCCGTTAGGGCACATCTCGCGACATTCGCCTGTCCAAATTCGTTCCGTCCTCCTTCTCTATTCCCCCCTCTCCTCTCCCACTCTCCCTCTCTCTCTCCGTGAAAGCTCGCGGGTGTAACCGAAGCAGTCGGTAGTATTCATTATTCAATGAGAGACGCAGAAATGAACGCCGACAATGCCCGCATCCCGGCCTCTCTTTCCAGTGGTGCCTTCGGCAAATCTCATTTACATGTTTCCAAAGCAGGCACGGCTCACGTTACCCCTCCCGTCAACAGACCATGTAATTTTGTCGCCAAATTTCCAAAATTGCATATTCTCCTCCTCCCTCTTGCATAGCCGGTCATAATCAGTCCCTTGTCATCACTGGCCGGTTTTCAAACATGGGACATATGATTTTTTTTTTTTTTTGTAACCCGGGGTACCGAATAGAAATGTGCCATTTCGTTGAATTATAATGTACATATTTTTTGTTAGTGCTGCACCCTGGGTTATCAAAGAATGGGTAAAAGTAATTTTTAGTGCTCTACGGAAGAAAATTTTGTTGCGACAATGAGCTTAACAGTGCAACAGCATCATAACATCAGCGCTCATCACACACATTACACCAGCAGCACGTTTACGGAAGACTTACAATAAGTAATCATGGGATGAGTTCATGGAACAAAATGATCTTATTCTGAAACACTAATCAAATTGTATTAACATGTTTTAGAAAAATGTTGAAGTGCCATTATTAATTGTTATCCTTATCATCATCATTAATTTGTTACTGCACTTTTATCATGAAAATCAAATTCATATTATTATCACCACCATCCCCATCAATGGTAGTGGTAGAAGTATTAGTTTTCATACAAACTTTATTGGCATTATCTTTATTATCTTCTTATCGTTATCATGCATTATCATTACTACTATCACAGCTGTGTATACAACTCGATTAATCTTCCTGTTTACAACATTATCATTATGACAACCTATACAACGCATCATTTCCGGTCATAATTCTTTCCATCTATTCTGCTGCTTTTTTTTTTTTTTTTTTTTCATTTGCAAAATCTGAAAGTGCAGTTCCGGCCACTTGAAGCACGAAATGCCATGAAGTAACCCAAGGATGACACTTGTCAGATGGTTGGATGGATTTGCGTCAAATGCTGAATTAAACATCTCACTAGTCCTTGTCATAAGCACTGCAGATAATGATACTGCGCTAAATTCAATTTCCAAACGACCATAGAGACAATCGTGCACTGATAAAACCCTGCAGCATTTATTTATCAGTCCTATAAAGCAAAGTATTTTACCACATTTCTCACTGGCAATTTAACTGAAATCTATTTCGGCTTCGATTGGGAATGAATTTGCTTGCTTCCTGCATGGCACACAACACCACTTGCCATTGAGGAAATAATAGAAATCGCAGCAAGTGCTCAATATCCCAACGGAGGTCAGGCCTAATGAATACGGATGATGGTTTTATCAGCTCCCCTTTAAAATGCATTACACGCTGGACTGCAGGTGGCGCACATGCGTGCAGCTTCAATTCTTTTTTTTTTTTTACACAACATGTGATAACATCATCACTAATGGATGGGACTGATGAGAGTCAGCGCGCCACCGTAAAATGGCCCATGACATGTCTGATAACATCATTATGAGTACATGGGACTGATGAAATAAATATTGGGGACTGGGAAGAGAAGAGCGGAGTTCACTGGCAGGCAATGAAATGTCACAAGAGGCTTGGTGATGAGCGTCCGCTTGCCTGTGTCACTCCGTTCATCAGACAATCAGAATAAATTCCCCATGGGGAAACAAATAATTAGGTGGAGTCCAGCTTAGTTAACCCTAACTGATATTAGCCTTAAATGTGCCGAGCATTGTCCAGGGAAAGATCGCGAAATGGACTCTATGCAGACAGAATTTACTAAACCATCAAGCACACCCAACCCAACTTTCTATCTTTTGCCAACCAATAGCATAGATGATGATGATGGAAAAAAATATTGTACTGTTCAAACGCATTACAAAACCATTCTGACATGCCTTTGGCGCATGCAAGAAAAAGTGTCAATTCAGACCGATAAGTCAAAAACAATTTGTATTAAATTGTAATCAGAGCTACAGTGCATAATTTGTCATACACAATAGACACTATCACAGTTTTGTAACATTCAGTGACAAATTAGTAGATCACCGGTAATGTCAACATACCAGAGCTACCAAGTCTCACAAATTCTGAGTGAGACTCAAGCATTTAGGGGCCATCTCACGATCTCACGCATGGCACCTATTTTTCTCGCGCATCAGGCGAAGTCTGCAACTTGGGCCTATAATAATGAGCATAGCTCAAAAGATTAAAGTGACAGTTGCAAACGAAGGTATATTTCCCTTTTGTCTTTCAAAATAGTAAAAAATAGTCACCTAAGTATGCATCTGATCGCACCATTAAGAGCTAAAAATTGAAAAAGCTCCCTACCGTGGGAGGCCAAGGGGGGGGGGGGAACCCCTCCCACACCCTCGCTCACGCCCACATTCGCATGCCGAGATGCCGAGTCATGAAAATCTCACTCATACAATTTTTGTGAACTTGGCATCCCTGAACCACCACAAGGCTAAAACCATCAGATTACTTTCCAAACTTTTCTGCAGCTGCTCACAACCAGGAGGAAGAATTGAAGCTGATACACAATAATCTGCAGACAACCATACTAAATGACATTCCACAAATACTTAAATGCTGTATATGCCACATATTTCATGGTGTTTTTGTTTGTGTGAATTGCATGCATGGACTATATTTTGTGAAAGTAACATAATATTGCCTCCAGTAACAGAAATGCAATGTATGGTATCTCCAAGATGGGAAACTGCTATAGAGTTCTTTTCTTCCACAGGGCTGATATGCTATTCCATCTCTGTGGTTTTTGATTGTGAATTCCAACACTCGCAAAATTGTTTTACAAGTCTGTAGTTGCATTCTCCATGGTATACATGCATGTACAGTATTGACTTTATATTGCATATAATATCTAAGATGACTTTTAGTTCCTAGGGTAAAATGTCACATCATTTGATTGGATCTGTGAGGTTAAAGGTGTATTTGCAGATACAAATGTAAACCTTGCATCGTGCAGCATAGGGAATAGGCCTGAGTTTTCAGAGCAAATTATATCATTAGATATACATGTATTAAAAAAACAAATCAATAGATGAATGGATGAATATATGATTGAAAGAATGGACAAATAAATGAGTTGATAATACAGCAAAGCAGCTGATAATATGATTAACTAAAGAATAAATAGATACCATAAATAACAAACTCATAGATACAGAACATCTATATTTCACAAACTACCAAAAAAAAATCCAACAACAAAATCCAAATGACACAATCGAAGACGTTTCTCATTGCTCACTCCCAAACCTGCAGATGGTTTTGAACGGAATGCACTGCACGCCACCAAATTACGAGCATTCTTTGGATAGAAATTGAAAGGGCTTTTAGGAGGATTTGCGCACCCACTCAAATGTTGGTGCGGGCATACGGGATGAAAATTTAGAGCTCTCTGGCGGCTAGTCCTCAAAGCGTCGTAAAACTTGTTGCGAGAGCCTCGGCCCACACACGATTGGACGGCGAGGTGATTTGGCATGAACGACAATAAATGTCAGCTCTCTTGATAAAAATCAATCCACCATCACATTCATTGTTTGTAAACATTCCCCCTGGGTAATGAACGTCGCCAAATGGATCAATCAAACAGCATGCCATCACCTATTGATCCTGCTTTCTATCAAACCAAAACGACGAGAACACTCAAGTACACAATACATAAAGCAGCAAATCGCTGTAACCTCCATGAATCCTTGCCAATAAGAGAATACTGCAAATCCTGTGAGTATTGTACATCCTTTCTTGGTAAAATAGAAGCACTGCGTGTCACCAAACTACACTCCTTTCAGTTTTGCCACATTGCAATAGGGTTGTGTGTGGATACTTAATCATAAAACCAGAGGAATTAAGGAATTAAAATTGTATTGATGCCATAAAATCGTTTTGTAAATCACTTCTTCTGACTGAGTTTACATACAGTACATTCATACATAGATACATACATCTGTATGCATATACAGATGTATATCTATCACTATCATTATATATGCCTACATACAATGTACATGTAGACCTACATATATGCTTATCCATACTAGAAATCAGTTAAAAAGTCAGCTCTTAGGAGAACTTATTTACGCTCAGTAGCTCTGGGAATGTCCAATTTTCATTCCACTTCATCTTATCATTTCAAAGACGTTCAATCTTACCATGTCTACATAATGACTATACACGTATATCTTTATCAATGTCCATTTCTTGTTTCATAAATGTTTCATAAACAGGCATACATACACAGTTTCCAAAATCAAATGCAGTGACATTTTGAGCATTAGGCTAACAAGTCCATGGATCTCTCGATTCCTCATAGCAAAATCAGCAGCTGTTGTTGCTGGGAGACATCTGGCTGCAAATCGTACAGACTTGGCGGGTTAGCTCGTCCCTTCAATAGTGATGATGTCCTGAATGTTTGAATCGGGGAGCTCCTCGACAAATTGGCAACATGCTGCTACATTAGCCTGCCAGTCGCTTAATTCATGGCAACGGGACGACATTGCAGCACAAGCCTTCTTCCCCTTCCACCCCCCCCCCCCCCATGCCGATCTACCCCGCAGGGGACAGACTGATCAAGGCAAGAATTATTACCTTCCCTGAATACGGTGATCAGTCACTCCTGTTTTTTCTCCTTGCCCTTGGTCACCTTCAAATGCATTTCTCTCTTCATCTTTCTCTCTCTCTCTATTCTACTGCCCATATTTTTCAAAGTTCGTCACTCTATCTGCCACTTCATCTCTGCTTAGTGTCAGGATTTGTCTTGGGTGTTTGTTTAGGGCTAGCAGTTAGGTTTTTATTCTTAGCTCGTCCTGTAATTGAGTTTTGAAATTCTGCTTTTTACGGACAACAGCACATCAATTATGCAATTTGTATCATCATGTGGGGGTGCATTATACAAGCACTACTTTTTTTTAACATCATTACTTCCTATTTCTAGCATTTTCATAGTACTGTTTTGCAAATTTAAACATTTTGTCTTCTGTACATATAATGTTAATATATGCACTTATTTCTGTAGACATAATATTTATGTTCCAATTGGAAATGAAAAAAAAATGAATTAATGAATGCATGTAAAAAACACACAGTATTTATTCCTACCCATATATATCACTCTCTTTCTATTCATATCCTTTCCTCTCTTTCTCTCTCCCTTTCTTTCTATTATGTTTCTGTCCATATGTTCCAAAGTCTGTGAGTCTGTCTGTCCTTTTTATCTGTGTTCATAATCCTAACTGAATATATATACATGTATATATTATGTACTCTTTCTCTCTCCATTTCTTTATATATATTGTTTCTGTCCATATGTTCCAAAGTCTGTCAGTCCATATGTCCTTTCTATCTGTGTTTATAAGCCCAAGTGAATATATATACATGTATATATTATGTACATTATTAACATTTACACAACTGCATGCCACAGAAGAATTAAACCACACACATGATCATGTGATGTTGCTCTCATTCTAACAGTAAGCAAAGAAGATCATTACATAGCATTATACCAGCATGATTAATTCCTGCTCATTATCACTAACAAACAAAAGAGCAAAGTGCATGTACGTAGCTTGTATTATTATACAAACAATGATTTTGCATAAGAATATTGGAACTGCACTATCTACTCCTGATGTGAAACTGTTGAAATCCTGAAGGGAAAATAACTCTTTTCTCTTGTAATAGTGTGCAAAAATGTGTGAACATCAATCTTTTTTTTTTGTTTACCACTGAAATGATAGCAAATCATGCAAAACGCGAACTTTTAACAGGGTTCCTTGCAAACATTTGCGATTTTATGGCCACAGAACAACAATGAATATGAAGGAGTATTAAATGGAAAGAAATAGCGACATGAAATGGCATATTATTGACATGGGAAACGATTGCACTGATTAAGCGTCCCCATCATTCCAAGTTTGGGAATGTTACCTTTTGCTTTTAAATCAAATGTTGACAGATGTTTTTGAATGAATGAAAAACAATGCATGCACAGACATGCATGTACATCATGCTCACATACATACATACATACAGACTTTGTGCTAACTGCACATAAACTTAGTTCTCTGTTTAAACACAGAGGTCTGTGTTCAACCCCTTTTTTTCTATCATTTTACTCTTTTTTTTGGGAAAAAAAAAGACATTTTGATTAACTAGTGCAAAAGGCTTGAATGCACTATGTATCTATTCATTCATTTACTCCCATTCAGGCATCACTCCGATGGTAACATATAGTTTTTTGTTTTTCATACGACTAGAATACCCTGTCGCTAGTATTCCGCAGGATATTGCTATTCTTACTGTAAGATCAAATCATTACCGCTCTGGAATATCAAGGGGCAGACTTGAGCACGAAAGACAGGAAGGGAGTAGTGCTGGGGGAAAAACTATGTGATAAAGTGGGTGACAGTGGGGAAAATTGCTCTTGGATATGGATAAAGAAGGAGTGAAATGAATGATAACTGATACAAAATTTGTTTATGCAAGTTGTTTATGCAACCATGTATGCACTTGCGTCATCCAGTGCCGTGGAAATTATGGCACTCTGCAAAGCGTGAAGGAGAGAGGGAGAAAAATATTATGCCTTGCCATCACCCGGGCCGAAAGGAAGATGGAGAAAAAAAAATTGAGACAAAAATAGTACCGTTAAAATCAATACATGCCTCTTCTTCCCATAGTTGTAGAATTGGTTTCTGTGAAAATGGAGAGGAAGGAAGGGGGTAGGGGACCGTGGCAAAAAAAAAAGGGGGGGAGGAACGGCTGGGTAGGAATAAAACATATGGGTATGGGGGGGGGGGTGGAATAGAAGGGGCAAGAGAAGCGAGCTAAAGTGAACTACCACAAGAATTGAGGAGGCAGAAGTGTAGGGGGGAAATGAGAAAAGGGGGAGGAGGAGAAAAGGGAATATGATAGTAAATGAGGGGGTGCAGCAAGAAGGGGGAATAAGAAGGGGGATCTGGAGCCTGGGTAGAAGCCAGGGGAGAAAGTTGAGGGCTTTAGGAGCGGAAGGTGTGAACAAGTGGTAGGAGATGGGCGGTAGTAGGGAGAAGGGAAGAGTGGATGGGGAAAGAGATGTGAAGATGGGGAGGGGGAGAAAAGGGGATAAGGAGCAGAGACAGATGATGACAAAGCTGTGAAGGACTAGAGAGAAGGGGGTCTAAACAAGAGACTGATGGCCATGTTGGGACGAACGAATTGGGATGGGAGGGAGAGTGTAAGGGGAAATCCACTGCCATAGAAATTCGAGAGGAGGAGAGGGAAGGGGGAGGGGAATGATGCGGGGTTGGACAAGAGTTTGGAAGAAAGCAGAGGGGGAGAAAAAGGATACCTTCAGACGTGGAAGAGAGGGGTTGGAGAAGGAAATGGAGAGGAGGAATATGAAAGGGATAGATGGCCCCCTGATGATATTTCTTTTTGATTCTCAAGGGAAGATATTCATGAGAGCCAACCACTAGACAGTCCCTGGATCTCACTTGAATATGAAAGAAGATTTTGCTTTGTGCTGGCAGAAACACGGTCAAGTTTAGCTATACGGCGTGGACCTTTTGTGGAGGAACATTGTGGGTAAAATTGTTTTTGCGTTTTTTTAATGTCTACTAGAACCGGAAAATCTAAACATCCACGGCATCACACAGGAAACGAGCGATTTTTTTTTTTCTTAGAAAGGTTGTTATCGCAAAGTCAAAAGAGAAAAAGACAGAGAATCAGTGCAGTTCAGAGGCTTGAAATCAGGACTGGAAAGACTGGCATATGGAATTCTAATCCATAGACTGATGACAGAATGCCCGTCCTTCGGTGTCTCACTGAGCACAAACATTTGGAAACATAACACAGTCAGTTGAGCCACGAAAATAGGCTCCTCCACCAGCACGATGACAGAGTGCATTGCAAATATCAATTGAGGCTCAATGTACTGACATCGGTGCATTCAACCTTGTACAGGGCCAGACGACTTGCAGTGCTCTTTTGTATCTAGGTGCATTCCAAGGGTGGTTTAATAGCGGATAACAATTATGTAATATCCAAGGCTGCACAATATGGTACTGGTCCGTTGGTCCCTGACCAGTAAAAATCACTGTCAGCTAGACCAGTAACTTTTTCAGGAATGGAGCAGTAAAAAATGGAAAAACTGGGTACCTACTGGTCCAACAGACAGGTTGGACCAGTAGAAAAAAAAAAATGGGTTAGTGTGCAGCCCTGGTGTATCACAGAGATTCCAGCTCTCCCACTTTCGGCCAAAAAGATCTTCCGCTCTACCTTGCTCATGCCATAAAAGGAGAGTAGTGGAGTTTGCATTCAAAGTTGCCTGGGAAGAGTTACATGACCGTTACGACACACTTTCTTACCAAGTTCACGGATTACTATTTTTGGCATTGTGAGTTGATTCTTCGCGATGTACCGCTGTGTTGAGGACTTTAGGAGGATTTCAACTTTCACATTTATAGGCAACATACAGGATGGATGGCAGTGTGTAACCTATTAAATTACAGTGACATCGTAAGGATACACCAGTCATGTGGTCATAACACAAGAAACTACCTACTTGCACAGCTCGCTATAACAATCATAAAACATACCTTCAGGTCATGTAGAGAGTGACAGAAAATATTTGACCAGAATTTCTGTTTGCTGACTGTGGAAGCACTGCAAAACATGCAGCGTGTGTTAAAAACTTAATGCTACATTTACACCTTGTTCACGACGGATACCTATGGATATCTTTGGTATGAATACCAGTAGCTGATTTACATCAGGATTTGCATATCGCTGTGCTTCAAAACACGAGATAGGAGTTGGCCTCCGATTACTGAGAACACCTCAAAGCCAGGCATCTATGCTGTGATATCCTTTCTTTGCATAGAAACTGGAGGTCGCCCTTATCAAACAACTTGTGGCTCTAGTGCATGGACTGGAAGTAAAACTCAACTGAGGAATGAAACAGAACATGATCATGAGCTTATATGGAAGACGTCTGTGGTATATGATATAGTCCTCACTGTCTTTACCCCCCCCCCCCTCTCTCTCTCAATGACAAGCAGAGGTTTTGAAAGTTTGCTAAGTGCAGAGTGGCGCCTACAGCTCCTCCAATCTGATTACAGTCTGAGACATATCAGTGTACAGGGGAAATATCCCAAGACACAAGTAGATTCAGGTATTGTAGAATATGTAATTTGTAAAACACATCAGCAAATGATGCATCACGCGTTACCCCGGGGTACCGTAGTACCCCGGGTTACTGCGTTGTGTAGCGCCACCTCACGTCCACTCGAGGACAGCCGCAGAGAAATGCATGCACTGTGTGTGCGTGTACAAAGTCACTCCCATGCCACTGCATGTTATACGATGCATGCATGGCACGCTGTGCTAGCAATAGCGTGTGCTTCAGTGCAGTGCAGTGCAGTGGCTAGCACCGCTGGCTCCAGCACCAAAGTGATTTCCACTTTTTGGCAACCCAGGCTACAACCTTTTTAAAAAAATAATAATAATAATTCAACAAAATGGCTGATTTTCATTTGGTACCCCGGGATACCATTTATGTCATCAAATGCACAAGGAAAAGCAGAAAAATCTATATCTGAATTGTAACTTTTAGGGGTTTTATTGGTTCAGTCATTTGTTTTATTTTGCTTTGTGTTCAGAAGGTCCATGATAGATATACATATGTATGGTTTGGTGACAAAAAAAAATCCAAGAGCTGCATGGACTGAAAGGAGTTTAAAGCCAAAGATTGTTATCAGCTCACTCTAGGACGTCTATCAAAGTAAAATTGATATTTATGGAAGTCTTATTGTGCGCTAAAATTCTCTTTCAAAGTCTACCATCTATTCAAGCTGATATACTCCATCGTGATGTACCAATCAATCCCATCAACCATCTGCAGAATTGATGCTGCTTCTTTTTCCTTCAGAATTCAAAATGTGCACAGCTATGGGTAGATCGGGTTTTACAAAATATTGCATAGGGAGATGTTTGAATTGATAATACTATAGGTATACGCCATATATTTAGCGAGCCAATTTTGGCAAATCGTGACTTCCCGACAATTTCGCAAGTGGTTCCATTCGCGATCGTGGAGTATTGTACTGAACGGAGAAATGTACATCTGCGTGTCACATTCATATCAGGATCAGAGTCATTATTTTCGCGTGTCTTTAATTTCGTGAATAGCACCTGACTTGCGAAATTTGCGAAAATAAAAACCTCACAAAATATTTGGCATATACATTATTTAGAATTGATCACTGAATATATGAGATAATGGCTGTTTTGATAGCTGTCAGATACGTCAACCAGATTGTGTGATACTTTTAAAACATAGCTTGGATGAGAGGGCATGTAGCCACGACAACAGAGTACCTTGCATGACGGATTACTTTCTCCATGCAGTAATGGATAGCTTGTGCCCAGATGGCTGGAAAGAAGGCTATTGACTCTCAGGACGTCAAACACAAAACTTACCCAAACATTCTCAGAGTGCATCATTAAGGAAATAGGAAAACAAATATTCAGGCGACAAAACCTCCCCAAACCAAACCAAAAAAAAAAAAAAAAAATACTGGTGCAGAGTTTGCTTACTGTCTCAATCTAATTCCGTCTTGGTCTGGTCATTGCGCTCAGTTCTCTATAAATATAACAGCATGTCTGGTCAATCTTTCAGTTTTCGGAAGGGCATCCAGAGGAGATAAAGAGAGGCGCTCGGGATGAAGACGCGTGATGGATGGGGGTGCATTCTGCCCCCCAAACAGACTGACACCGGCAATGAATCATGATGACTGGGTAAATGAATGGGTGAAGAGGAGACAGCCAGTGAGACAGGGTTGGGTGCTTTTCTTTCAAAATTGGACTCACAAAAAAAAAAAAAAAAAAGGAGGGCGGAGAAGAAAATCACCTATTTTCATTGATGCTTTCTACCCTCATTAGCAAATCATTGTTCGGCTCTAAAAACACTTTCTAGTCGAGGGTAGAATAACATGCCAGGTGGTAAACATTAAAACAATGCTCCATATTCAACTTTGAAGTATGTGAACCACAAATGCCTTTGACTAGATTCTCTTTTGTCCTTCATTGACAGGAAAACATGTCTCATGAATCGATGAGATAGTGAAGGGCACTCTGAGAAGTCTACAGGCCTATTTTCTCATTATTCAGCTGGGGGACACTTCAATAGTGTACATGTACATGGAAGATGCTTTCCTGTTTGTCATGGGAGTTTACAATATAAAGATGTAAATATTTTGAGTGTGGCATGGTTGATAGCTTGAAACACAAATAAATTGCGAGATACCCACTCTATTTGCCAGTATAGGAAAATGCACGTGTATAGAAACACACAAAGCCCGTGTAGGGAAAAGTGATATTGTTATTCTTGATGCATCACACTCATCCATAAAGTTTGAATCATTTGTCAGAAAGCAACATGCACACAAAGGTGCAAAAAAACAAACACACAAAACAAAAGCATTCTGTACCATCAAGGTAAATATTGGGAATGCCCTTTCTCCTCCATCACTTTGAGGAAGAATGGCTCTTATCTTTTTCCACACACTCTGTCAAAGAGGTACCCGTCCCACTTACTATGAATCAAAACACTCACTTTTATTGTATACATGTCGTGGTGTTTGATTCAAGGTTAGGATTGATCAATGACAATGCATACAAACCCATTTTCATTTCATTTCGTTTCATTTCATTTATTGCTTTTTGCCCTTTTTTGTGTGCGCAGAAATCTTACAAAGGAAATACATATTCAGGATATGAAAATCAATGGACAGTGCTTACAAAAGAACTGCATGCAAATCAATGATAGTCCTTACAACAACAACAACAACAACAAACCACCTTGAAATCATTGATAATTTCTGAATTTTTCAGGGGCAGATACTAAAATCAGACATGGTTTCTTGGCTTAAATAGCTTGATCCAATAGTATTACATCTTAGACATACACACCAATATTATCACCAACATTGACAAAAAAAGAAAACCCTTCTCAGTCTTGAGCTGAGGCTATGGACACGGAATAAAACAGGTTTTAAAAATACTCCCTTCAGTCTTGCACTGAAACTATCACGGAGCAAAAAAAAGGACAGGACAGATCACACACACACCCACACAATACCGAGATCATTTTCCCTTTCTGTGCAGAGCGCCAATAAGCAAATAGGTTATGTAAGATTGCGGGGCGCCATGGAGACGGCTAATGAGCCCATCATCCAGGATGATTTAGGAGCAAGAGCAGCCTCACGCGGTTAATCATCTGTCAACATAATATCTCCTTTGGCGAAGAAGAGACAAGGACAGAGGAGAGCGCAAACCAAATCATCCCTAATTTCTTTGTTGTTTCAGCATCTTGCTAACACTTCTACGGGCAGGTGGAAGGAGAAACGTTCTGGCATTTCGGTTCTATTCTTTATTCTTTTTATTTGTCTTCTTCTTCCTGTCAACCCTCCCATCACGGCCAAAAAAGAAAACCCCACAATTTTCTGTGGTTTGGTGGTGCACCTGCATTTGCTTTAAAAAAACAAAATACTTCTGTTAAAAACTACTTATTAGTAATGTTTCATGGGGTGGAGTAGAAAATTCTGCTTCAATTGAGTGTTTTATCAGGAATCTATAATTGTGTGCTTTGGTGGCAGAATTTCTAACAGTCTCCCAGTTGCCAATTTTGTTTACTTTCTTTCAAATTGTTGAAATATGCAAAAGATCTGAGTTGCTGCTTCTCTCTTATAAAGTAGCATGTTTTGGAAACTTCTTGATTTTGTGCAGATTTTATGAATTTATACAATTCTACCTAATCTTTGGGGGTTTTTTCCTATTGAAGGTATATATAGCAAAATTCAGGGTAGCCAATTTGACAATGAGAAGAGCGGAGTTTTTTGCAGCAAGTTCCCCTAGGATTTGATGGGTTAAAATATGCCCAAGGTCCATGCTGTGTTGTCTGCCCACACTTATTTGTGATACACCTCTGTGACGCTGATCTCTTGTGACGTTAGCCTCATTATTTTGCACATTGTCTGAGTTAAAACAGCAGTGGCCAAATAGGATGGAAAACTGGTTTTGATGATGAAAAAAAAAAAACAATTGAGTTCACATGTATCTGCCTTTCAATAAACATCTTGGCCACAGGGACCACTGATAAAGTCTTACTTTGAAAGACTCCTGCTAGGTGAATTATTAATCTAAACAGGGTGATATCAATATGCAGGATTATCCATATAGCAACATTCATACGAACTTATAGCAAGCTTGACAAAATCAACTTCATTTCATGACATGGATATTAATTTTCTAACTAGATGCTATGAATAATGCATTCTTCTTTCATTTACAAATGAATTAAAAAACCATGAATAACACTAGTTTTAGCAGGGTTTTGATGAATAGAATGACATCTGATTGATAGGCAACACTGCTCTAATTCAGCCTTCTTGATATTGTAATTGCAGTATTCTACTATCAAGAGTCTGCCATGTAAATCTGTCTGTCTGTCTGGTCTGTCTATCTGTCTGTCTGTCTATAAAGTCTTGCCTGGTCCAGAAGCCGAAGTGTACTTCTTTGTATAACTGTTTGGCAACAGAGGTCTAGTTTTTGAAAGGCCACACTGGCAGAATCATAATCTTTTAAACCAACTGCTTACAAGAAAAGGTACTGCCACAAAATTACCCGATGGAAATTAGAAAAAAAAATCCCAAGTGCAAAGGGTTAAATCAAGAACCTCTTACTTGTTCAAAGCTGAGAACGTTTTTCCCCTTTCTATTCTTTTCTTCTTCTCCTTCATTTTGTTTTGCTAGCATCTTGGAATCCTCTTTCCCTGCCTTTTTGATTAGGTATTGATATACCGGTAGTCTAAAGCAGCCTTCTTCCCCACCGCCTCCCCCTTTCCCTCCCTTCCAAATGTCTTTGGAGACAGTGGGTACACACTGGTGTGGGATCATTGATCAATTTTAATGAAAAGAAGGCAGAGGGGCTCTGAGAAAATTAGGTTAGTATTGACAAATGGTGAAATAAAACCCCTCAACAGCGGCATCTTAAAATGGGATCCCCCTGCAAATAGTACAAAAGGCATGTGTGGATAATGGCAAATTAAAAGCCAGCCAGCAGTCCCCTGTTGTACAATTGCCAAATTTGCACTGGATCCTCACTTTATATCTGCAGATGATGCAAGGGCTCTGGTTTTATCTTTGTTTTTAAAGATAGTCCAAAAGTGTAATGGCACTTTGGCTAACTCCTGCTCAGAGAAAAAACATGCACCAGCAAATGTTTTCGCATGAGCACAGCGTAGTTCCTATAGCTTAATGATAGTGGTACACAAGAACATTTTAAGAACTACCGGTACTTAGTTACACTGAACTTAAAACGAGACAGCTTTTGAGAGAGTCTTGTGTATCTTCAGATCCAGACCATTATTTGGTCAATATATATGCAATGTAACATCCCAAACAAGATAATTCCTCTGAAATAATCTTCCTCATCTAAATCTGAATCCTTGAAATGATATACAGTGGTGTCCTATTACAGTGGTCACACAAGAGTACTTTGATTATACAAGTAACTAAAGTTCATTAAACATACATGTGGGAATTGCAATCTGTAAAGATATGTTTTTGAATTTTACACAATATACTGTAGAACTCTGATTGCAATTGGTACACAGTGAGCTTTAGAGTTTATCCCTTTTGAATGTCAAGATGTTGTAAACATCTATACTGCAATGTTCTTCAACTTAAACTACTTTACTGGTAAACATGTATGTTTGTCATTAAGGGCATCCATGGAAAATTACCTGCTGAGGATTTGAATGCCCTTGCAGGGCTTGAACTCAAACCTGGGACAACTGCTCTAGATCTACCAAAGTACCTTCATGGACATGTGGATTGAGTGAATGCAGCAATATTAGTAGAACACATCAGTGAGAAAATTGGACAATCCGTTCAAACGTTATGAATTTTTTAAGTTTCTGCTCTGTCACTGCTAGATGAGAAGACTACTACAGCTTGTGACATCACAAGTGTAGAATAATATATAGAAAATATAAAGAAAATTCAACATATTTTCACTTTTCTCGCATAATAAAAGAATGCCTGACTTGCCTCTTTCAGAAGGCAGGGGGAATAATATTACCATAAATAAACATCAGTGACAAGTCAAGAAAATGTGCACTTTAAAAAAAAATTGTGAAATTCTCTTCTCATCCAGCAGTGACAGTGCAGATACTTTAAAAATGCATAACTTTTAAATAGATTGTCCGATTTTCCCCAAACTTTCACTGATATGTTCTACTAATAATGCTGCATTCACTCGATCCACATATGAAGGTGGACTTGTCCTTTAAATCTGTCTGATGTCGAGACCAGCGGGAGAGCTGAAATCTTTATCCCATACATATCAAATGGGAAGTGGTCAATAGTTTCGATGTGCGGTCAAAAGTTTTGAATGAGTGGTCAAGAGTTTCGACAAGCAATCACAGGTCAAGTAGTTTTGAAAGTTTTTGTAACATACATTGTACATGTGCATGCACACCTGTAAGATGGAAGCCTTGCTAATGTGTTGGAACAACTTGTGTATTGAAGATGTTGCGAATCTTGCATCCGAATGATCACTGGTTTACAGCTCTGTAGCTGAATGATCAGTGTAGCACACTCTTCGTGCCCCGTACTGTGAACAAGATCAAATTATCAAGCTCTCAGGAAATAAGAATCATGCAATTGGTGACTCATAGATGATCAATTACAAAGACAAGGCTCTATTTAACTGAGAATCATATCAGCAGATTACATTCAGAAAAAAAAAGCAAAAAAAAAAAAAAAAAAAACCCTTCAGATACTAAGAGGTTGGTCAGTGCCCTCCAGAAATGAGAGAATTTAATACACACTAAGGTCATACACTTGTGAAACATTTTTCATCATGTGCTTGTGTACACTCTGGTGCCCGAACAGCTACAGCAGGTTTAAAAATTGTATTTCCTGTATCTAAAACAGTGTTCAATGCGGTATGAATTATACCATGACAAGTTGTTTTGCAATCACCCTTTTTTTGTTTCTTTCTCTTGAAAGAAGTAACAAAATTCACCAAGAAGCAGTGACTTTCACAATGGGGGGGGGGGGGGGGGGGTGGAGGGGGAGACCTTACACTCCATTTGACTGTAACACAAGTCATTATGCTCTCAAGCAATGGTATGGACTCGTAATCGACTGCGGATGTACAAGTGCAACGTGAAGAGGTGTGACAACTACAATGTGACAACAACCAAACCCAGATTCAACCACAGAGTCCGGATCTACCCTGGATATGCGGAAGGCACAAGCTTCCTGCCCCAGCTAGCCTCGCTTCCAGATCTTTGTTGCTTATTGAAATCCATTTGAAATTCCACAAACATGCCATTTTACTATCTCACAGTCATACACGGAGGCAAGAAGCCACCTAGAATTGAACTCCATCTCATGGAAAGGACATTTCCGCCATGTCTCTTCTGTTGGTTACCCTTAAAAAAGACATGACGATACAAGTTGGTCTGGAACCAAGAATAGGTAGTCCCGGATGTCACCTTCAAAAACCGTTGATATTAAACAAGACTTTTCAGATTATTCTACACGTGAATGCCATCGCCCATTTGTTTGTGTGTGCATATCTATATAAATATCAGTCTTTACGCTGCCACAACGATGTTCAGTCACATGTGCAAAGTTTCCAAGTCCACGCCAACCTCAAATATTAAGTCAATGTCAAATCGTTGTGTTCTGGAATGGAATAAATTATATGCATGAGTAGGTGCACATACTCAAACTGCTCCTCAAATTTGGCTGTTTCTGGTGCAGATGAGAGAGAGACCAAAAATTTCTTTCTATTAAAGATCAAACTTTATTTCACAGTAGAAAATAAGCCACACAAAACTAGCATTTCATGGGAATCTACAGGCTTAAAACTTTGTGGACAAGCCCATCAAGAGCTATCCCCAAGGATATGAGGTTTCAGTTCCATCATATACAATACTTGCACTTACAAAAAGAATTTAAAACTTATGATACTGTGGCATTGTTACTCTGTCTACGTGAGAAGCCTTTGTGTTAAAATGTTCCTTGTTGGCATTGAAGCCTTTAAGATGACCCCCCCCCCCCCCCACCCCCCCCCCCCCCCCCCCCCCCCCCCGAAGAAGAGGTTTCTCTGTATATCCCCAATCCAAAGGAAGGATGTTCCATACTTAAATGGGAAGAGGAAGGAACGGATCTCATAAGAGGAGGCAGTATAATTATATACAACCATGATACCCAACATTTTGCAGTTATCGTCACACAAAATACGATATTCCTACTGGAAAAAAACCCAACAACAACCTGTAACCTTTTCAGGATTCCATGTCTGGGAGATTCCTGCAAAAATTAAAAACATAGATTACCAACAATAAGGCCTGGAGATGTTATTTTGTGCAGTTTTGTTCACTTTGGTCATTCTATGCCATTGTAGGTATAGACCCATTCAGTTTTAAAACACTGTAACTTATGTCGGCCATAACTGGGGGCTTCCAAGAGAAGACGAACAGACGATTCAATGGGATATGAAATGAGTCCTCAGGTGCATTGCTACATTATGTGAGTACATAAATCTACTATTGTTAGATATACTATTAATTCCATTTAATTAGGTTTCTACCCCATTTACAGATCAAATTTGTATGAATATTCCAAGCGTACCATTTACTTTGACGAGAATCTCATCCATAAATTTGCATTTCAGCACAGAAACTGCGATCCTCTTTCTGCGATCTGACAGCCAAACTTTTCTTGAGACTGAGAGAGACATGTTCAGTATCCACCACACAGCATCGTTTACTTCCCTTCCTAACATTAATCTGCCAAAAAACGCCTTTCTCAGCAATTTCTTTCAGCATATCGGATAGCTTGCTGAGATTCTGCAGAAGGGACACAGAAAGACAGAAAAGATTGCAAATCTATCTTCCTCATCTTTCCCGCATCACTGACGTCAGATGCTGCGGACAACCGCAAACATTGCATCACTGGACAAAGACTTTTCAAAGCATCCGAGAGACGACAGACGCGACCACCTCAGTTTTTTTCGATGACTCTGTACTCATGACTGAGGAGAAATAACCATCATGATAAGGAGTCAGATATAGGCAAACACATTAAAAGTGCAGGCATTGTGTGGGGGTAAGAGGGGATGGAATGGAGAGAGGGAAGAGGAATGGAAGGATGAGGAGGAGGAGGAGGAGGAGGCGGAGGAGGAGGGACAACATTCAGGGTGTGTCAATGACTCCTCTGAAAGTACACATTTGCAGAGGAAGCTCACAATCTGACAACTCGCTGAAGAATCTTCTCTGGTTCACTCCTGCATGACGATACGCCATCTTGCCAATTTCCCTCTTTTTTTTGTGGGCAAAGTGTGGTGGCAGGGGCGTGGAGGAAGGGGGTGGAAAGAAACAAGGGGGGGGGGGGGGGTTGGGTGCAGGACAGGGAGAGGGAGGAGGGATGTGAGTAAACTTTCTTCACTGGAGGCCCAGGTAAAATTTACCTTCCAACAGAGCACTTGGCATCTTCAATCTTCCGCTCCCGAGAGGAAAAGTGCGATGGCTATAAAACGCGAGGGGCCTGTATCACATGACGTAGAATGCTCCCGCTGCCAACGCGGGCATTCCGATTAAACAATCCATCATGCTGAGCAAAAGATTTACCTCACTCCAAGGGCCCTCGTCTCATCTCCCGTGTAAGTGCCCATCACACGCTGAATGAACATCACATCTCATATCACGGGCACACCCATCACCTGAATGGATCTTCCGAAAAATGTTGGGAGTCCCCGCAGTGAAGCGTCAATGAACGCTTGTCATCTCGCTCCAGGAAGACTGATGTAACTCCGCCCAGTTGACAATGCAAATGCTCAAGGTACTGATTAAACAGCCTGGTACAGTTTACTTTGTGGTTAACTTTGCCATAAAGTATAATGTTAGAATGTAAGCTTGATTGCAACAATCAGTACCATTTGGTTTATCCACATCCAATGATCTGGCATTTTCATTGGACGGTGTTAACTTTGAATTTGTTAAAGTTACTTTCAACTTGTCCATTTGTGAATTGACACACATAATCTGCTTTGGGCATCTGATGGCTATTGTTCATAGAGTCATGTTGATGGAATTGAAAATTACGCTTACCACAATGGTGAATTTTATTGTCACAGGGAGGTGTATGATCAAGCACTCTGCACCATATTACATCAAAGTCTACATGAAAATTATTCATTACGATACGGCAACAACGTTCTATGTCACAATAAGTTTCTATACATAGTATCTGATGACATCACAATACATAGGATGATTAAATCATGAGAGGGAGGATGACAGAATTTCTTTTTGCTAAGATATAAGGAAGTGATGTTGAAGAGACTTGATATATACCGGTAATTTAATACAATTAGCTGTACATATGAGTGAATTTGAGATTGTAAATTGCACAAAAGGTTTCATCATCCTGGCAGGGTGTGTTTTTTTTTTTCATCTAAATGCTGAATAAAAGCAAAATTTCTAGACAAATTGATTGCTATCTCTTTTGTTGAAGAAGTTGCACCCCCCCCCCTAAAATTGTTGCCTGGAATTCACATGTACAGGAAGTATGGCTAGAATTAGCATGCATTTTAACCCATTATCATTACACTGGCAACTCTTGATGGTCACTGCATTTGTAATATTGGATAAAGATGAAATGGAACTTGTTAAAATCATTATTATATCTGCTGAAAATCAGACAGAAAATGTTCAACCTGAGAGAGAAAAAGAAAATTTTACTCTGTTAAAATCAGTAAATCAGTCACTGATTCAGCAGTAAGTAGGCTTCTGAAAAGATTGCACCTGAAACCAAGTATGGATGATGAACACAGGTTTTCAAAGAAATATAACTTTTCACCATACACGGTGAAGCACTGACACTGAATGGTAACAGTTTGATTGAAAGATAAAGCATCAAATCGAAGAACACAGTTTTGGGGACACAACGGTTTAAACCAGCTTAGAATTGAGCATGAAAAAAAAGTGACGTTTCAACCTGTGACCTTGTCATCACCGCTTATAAAATATCATAATCTTTTTTCACTGCTGCCATGAAGGCATAGCTGCCAACAACAATCATGCATCAAAAATCAGGGAGGCTTTAAATTAGAGCAATTGAGGAGGTACTTGGGTGATACATGCCACCTCAATAGCTGACAGAAAATTCCCAAATTACGGAGGCATTTATTCTCTCCTGTCAGGGCAGGAAGAGATGATGTTAACCGCGAGCCTCCTCTAGAATAAGTAAGACTTAGCAGCTTTGCCAAAGTGATTTTGATCCCGCTGCGCTGTATGATACGCTCTGCTAGCGTCACCCTTGAGATCTACCGTTCCTTTGTTTCAGCACATGATATTAGGACAGAGCTATAACAACAACAAGGGGAATGATGCAGGTTTCCATGGCAACACGCATGGCAATCAGAATCTGACGGGATGCCCCCAAACATCTCTCCCTCTCTCGCACCACAGCTACGCACTCGATCTGTTGACAAGGATAAATGTCCGAACGGCATGCGTGTGCCCAAGCTGGGTAAATCGGGAGACCTGTTGGCAAGGTGAAATATTGGACTGGCGCTCTCGCAAGCGGTTGCAAAATATGGCTCTTTCCTGACTACTATTGATGGCGGTGCCATTAGGTTATGGGGATAAAGAAGGGAAGAGAACCAGCCTTTGCTCTTTCTTTCCTACTTACAAATGCACTGTGCAGTGATTTCAACTCTTGATCCTCATGACACTGATTACAGTTTGTAATTCCTGTATTACCATGCAACTCAACCCAAAAAATAAAGAAAGAAAGAAAAAAATCCAGCCAAAGGAGAATGCATTTTCATCTCCCCCCCAAAAAAAAAAAAAAATCCCTGACATATGTTACTAACAAACTGGACATGGCAAATGTTGAGACACTGTTTGTTATATTTCCTTTGCTCCCTGTGTCATCATAGTCCCATATTGTTGGCCATGGATGCTGACAACCAGCATTTACATATTCTGAGGCCGGAAAAGCCCTATTTTTTGTGAAAAAACAGTATTCTTCACTGATCATGCAATAAAGATATGTGTAGTAATACAATTTGGGAAAAACAGTATTTTCCATGACACCTATGTTTAGTTATACTCTTTGTAAAAAAAAAACACACACACAAAAAAAATGGTACAAATTACTGCAAATATGCAACAGTTGGTAGTGAGAGTCACAATTTCCTACTCCTGATTTGACACCTCTTACACAAACATGTAAATTGGGCATGAAATAGACAGCTGCGACGTGATTTTCAGTCCAGGTGATGTGGAAAATATTCAGTGGGAGATCAGGACATTGTCTACACTGTGTTTGATCCGAACTGTTTACTCCAAAGAGAGGACAAGGCAGAAATATTCATAATTTATCATGACTGTTTTCTTTAATACTACGTCAACTCTCTTCTTCATTAAAAAAAATAATAAATAAATACAACACAAAAATGTGTGAATATCATTCTAGTGGAATTATTCACTGTCATTGAGCAGCTTTTCAAAATGTGAATTCTGTAAAAGCTCAAATTTACACACATTATGCATGCAACTAAAGTAGTGTGAAAATAAAAACACAAGTATTTTTTTCTTTCTTGCATGTAATAGCCATTTTAAATTTTGATTCTGCAAAATTAAAAATGTGTGAAATTCACTTTATTCAATCAAAAGTGACAAATTACTCATGTGGAAATATCCACTTTTCCATGTTTTATCTGTGTGAGAAATGAACTAAAGATAAATTTGACTAACATTCCTAACAATATACTTGAAAAAAAAGGTATCTAAATTAATTTCTGATGCATTCTATTGTTTTATGAATTTCTTATGTGTTTCTTGTTGTTCTTCCTTTTTTCATAAAAGTTATCACAGAACCATTTTGAAGCAAAATTATGCTATAAGGAATTGATATTAGCCAATGAAAGTGAAAATAATCTTACCTTTTTTAGTAAGATAAAAAAACTCCATTTGCATTGACTTTGTACACAAAATCACATTTTTTTTTTGCCATTTTCTGTCTGAAGAGTTGTATAAAACGATGTGCAGTGTTGTAACAGTATGCCTAATTTTTGCAAAAACAATGTCATACAATGTGCGAGACTTGAAAGTAAAAAGTTAGTGAGTGCATGGTAAAAAAATTCTGCATGGCGGAATAGTCGTGGAAAATGTTGAGGGGGTTGATTTAACCCCCCCCCCCCCCCCCCGGCAATTTTAGGGTGGAACACTTTCAAAATGCCTATTCAAAATGTACACAAAGGTGCTTTGGTGATTCTCTTTAATAACTTTTAATACTGAGTAGGCATAAACATAAAATCATGTATACTGAACAGTTTGCTATAATTGGGGTTTATAGTTTTTAAACAATGTGCAGTGCATGTTTGCAAAAATTGGCTCTTCATTGAGCTCAAGAAAATTAAAGTAGCATAAACAGCACTTCTGTGAATTGCATTTTGGATCAGCATTTTGGAGCACCATTTCAAAGTGGTGATTCTGCTTTCGCAACACTGAATATAAACGCACCCTGAATTTCCAGAAAATTTTACCACCATTCTAAACAAATGACTGATGTGCAATTTCACTACAATCTAACACAATAATTTTAGGTGGTCCCCCCCCCCCAGAAAAAAGAAAACGCACGCAAGTTTTCATCATCAAGCATGCACACAGCTTATTGCGCATACTTTTAGCATTACTTCAAGATGCAGAATGTCTGATGGTTGAAACCTAACTCTTCCAAAAAAGACAGATATATGGGAAATACATCTGTCACTAGGTAAAGAGTGCTACCTGTGCATATGTATGGACAACTCATCACGACATTGAATATGACTTTGGAGAGAGAGAGAAAAAAAATCCCTCGGGGCTACACTTTTAGCGAGATATTAATCTCTTTCACAGCCACGGTAGACGGCACAGAAACAAGCCACTATACCATTGCTGCTACCAATCATAATGAAGAAACTGAATATCTAATTCCTGCTTACTACTGATGTACATAACAAGTATAATGTGTTTTAAGATCAATGTAAAACTCATACAAAAGCCTGCAACCCTACATCAGAAAGCATTAGAATGCACACTCCTGTTAGATTGTTGTGTCCCCATAGAATTCTAAAGATGGATTGTATGCACATGTAGACTAATCTACACAATGAGATAAACACACACACATATGCACAAAAGATATGTACAATATATATATATATATATATATATATATATATATATATATATATATATATATATATATATATACACATATACACACAGTACGTATATAATATATATATATATATTTCATGGACTATGCATAGAAACAAGTCGTATACCATATGCTTTCAGTGTCCCAAAACCAAAGGTAATCTCTCAGTGTATGAATCAAAATCTGATTATTCAGTGTGCATTCCAGCTTGTCCAAAAACACACATGAGGACACACCTTCATACCTATATCAGTTTTTTTCTTCTTCTTTTTTTTGTCTGCCAAATAAATAAAGCAAAGCTAGATACTTTTACCATCACATCAGACTCATGTGATTCACAGGCCAATAAAACTTTTAACCTCAGACAGGTTGATATGGATGTATCATGTATCATCACATGTTGCATCCTCCGGTCAATATTATTACAAGATGAGATGTGTACAGTTACAAAATCATACACACACTGTGTATTACCATTCTAAATGTGTGTGTGTGTGTGTGTGTGTGTACGTGTGTATGTCGGTTTGTGTCACCTGTTTATATTATCCTCTAGTGGTTGCCTCCTCCCCTTTCAGTTCATGTCTATTAGCCTTAAAGGGATGGTGCAGTTCTGGTTGAGATGGGGATTCAGATTTTAACTTTTTTTGTGTGTGTGAGATAATTAGAAGCCACTTAATATGAAATATGAAAGAGCATACAATTTTAAGAGGAATCTAAAGTTCATTAAATGAAAATCAGTTTTGAAATATGGCTGAGATATAAAATAAACCAAAGTAAAACAAAGTGGTCCTAATAAAAGGTGGGTCCAGTTTCGAAATATGGCTGAGATATGAAATAAAACAAAGTAAAACAAAGTGGTCCTAATAAAAGGTGGGTCCCACCTTTTATTAGGGCCTCTTTGTTCATGGAGTGGGAATAGTAAACGGCATGGAAACGACACTTGAAAACATCGTGGAGTAGTTGATTTTGCTAGTGATATCACACATTTCCCACGGACACCTGAACAGGTAACACTCGGGGACTAAACTTTGATGGTGGTTATCAGAGAAATAAAAATGGCCTCTCCCAGCTGCACTTTTGCAGCCCACACATTAGCAACATGCCAAACTCAGTGCACAACAAAGACTACATGGAGCATTCAATGGGCCGACCTACAGGAAGAAGATTCCCACATCCTTTCAGGATCTCCAGTGAGGTCATCACTGATGAATTGGCAGCCGAAACTTTGATGATCATCAGAGAATTGAAAAATCAAAAATCCTGTCCACATTTTCAAATGCTGAATTCATCATCTCATGTGTATTTTGTCAATATTATCAACTTGGAATCATCATCCCCCTGCAGAAGGGCCCTAAAGGTTTGCACGCTTGAAAAATTAAAAAAAGAAAATGATGGTTTCATACATTACATGAAAGAGCTTTCACGCTCTGTTAAATCACGTCACAAACGAAAATTTAATTTTGGGGTCGAAATTTCATGCTAGGGCCCCTTCTGCCAGGCAGGCAACAAATTTCTGTATGCAATGCATCCATACTGGGAGTGAAAGAACGAGGAAAGATATGGGAGAATATGCGTACATGTAGGTAACAGAGGTATAGAGCGAGTAGAAAGTGTCTGTACAGGACTACGGTCTTGAAAGAAGACGAGATGATTGCCTGTGTGTATTCGATTCCACTTGTTCATGTTGATAAAAATGCATGGACATACATAAATGAATGAATAAATATGTAAACACTTCTCATAAACATACATAACTGCATTTAACGCATTGATATATGAAAATATATTTGCGGAAATTACAAACATACTATATGTATTTAAGATGCGTGTGTATATATTACAGTTGTAAATATATACAATATAAACACATACAATACATATTTGTTTGTCTTTATATATACACACATGAATTTAAGCATACACATACTCATGTATCATAGATTCTATAGATGCTAATTTTCTTGTCTTTTTTTTTTCAATGAACAGTGAATAGTATCACACACCAGTGGATTTCAGCTATTCTTCTTTTCCTTTGGCTCCAAGTCATTAACAGAGTGGAAGTAGTTGTGGTCACATTAGCAACTAAAATCAGGGAAATACCTCTGAGCCTGTCATGCAGTTTAGATTTTGGCCTCCAAACGGTTGTATCACATTTATCAAATGAGGAAATCACTATAGGGTGCCAATATCCTCAAACAAAAACTGAACAGATGAAACAGGATTGATATGCTTTTGGACTTCTTGCTAATCTTACCGATAGTGACCAAATTGCGCAAAAACGTAGTATGACATTTACTCTCCACTGCTTAGCTAGGTTGACGGGGGACGGGTGGCAGTGGAGATGAGGGAGAATTATTAAAGGTACTGTAGCTAGGAAGCCTTAGAGATCTTACCTTTCAATGAGGCTTTACTCCATGCATCAGAATAATTTCCTGTATTCCAAAATGGAGGCTTCCTCGGCAAGTCGGCAGGCGGTGCGCTAACCAATTTATCTGCATTTAGTATGCATAGCAACCGGAGTCCATCCCTGCTCGCATCACACACCAACCGGACTCTCCCGAGGAGTCGACACACAGCGATGCAACAAAAATAACGATGATGAGTAGAAAGATATCCTCTTCTTGATCAGCAGTCCCTTTTAATTTCTCTTCCTCGTTGGCGAAGACCTCTCCTTAGTGTCCGATTCCTCAATTAGTTCTGCCGAGAAGCCTGCAGAGATGATGCGAAAACGGCAAAGAGAGGAAAGGAGACTGTGAGATGTGTGCCGCTGCGAGAGCAAGGTGGATGGGATGGCGGTATAACGCAAAACAAGCATCTTAATAGCAACGACTGAAGCAGTGGTGGTTCTGTCTGCAACAGGCTGGGCAAGATTTTTTTTTTCTCTCTCTCTCTCTCCTCATTTCTCTCCCTCGCTCTTCCCTATGGCTCTTGTGCACCCTACTACTACTCCATAAAACATCAGATACGCCATCCTACAGCATAGAGAGTGTGTGGACGGTGGCGGACGGACGCACACACACAAACACGCACCCAGATCTACCCTGTGCATCATAATGAACACAATGCTACACTTGGATGCATACATACACACACACACACACACACACACACACAAACATATATACACACATACACACCCACACACACCTCCACACACACTTATTAATACAGATGCACATAGCAGTTGAGTTCAAAGGTGCATTATGAGTAGAGATCTATGTATGTGTGTGTGTGTGAAAGTGAAATGGATGGTATGCCGGTGTGTACATACACATTGTCATATTCGCGGTATAAACTTCAGCAGAGCGCCTGCGAGAGTAATTTCGAAGCATGCCATGCACCCTGCAGTTCGGCTCGCTGACACATGAGAAGGCGTAGAGAGAGATGCGCCATGTATATCCCAGTGTTGACGTATTGTGTATTTTACGCTGTCAAACAGTGGCAAAAAAAAAGACAGCAAATGCAGTAAGGGATGCCAGCAACCTTGGCTTCATGTCACCAGGAGGAGATAGTAAGATATATCTCTCTCTAAATCCACTTTGCATTTTGATTGCTACCTAAAATGCAGATGCACAACACTTTTATCCCTTGCTTGGAGCGCCACGAAGATGGAATTGCAAAGCTGACGCATATAGATGACAGCTAGAGTTGAAAATTACAAAATTGAAGCATTTCCATAAACATCAAACATTAGAAATAAGTTCATTCCTTATTTTTTTTTTCTTCCACAAATAACTTCTTGGTTGTCAAAATATCAAGATGTAAATTTCATTATTTTGTTTTTGTTTTTTTAAGTCTTTATTAGTTCTGCTGGTGCTCTTTCAACAGATCTCCCCATAATGTTGTGATTAGTTTATCAATGCAGTGAAGTTCATTGAGATTTATCTTATTTCAGTGTCATACCCTGTCAACTGCTTATTATCATTTTTGTTTGATTTTTTTGCTTATTTCTACATAAATGTATTCTTTAATGTTTGCTGTTTTTCTGTAAATGAAGAGTTTGTTCGCAAAAACCGATAAGTCCATTTTTGAAGATTTTGAAATACGGTCTCTGTCATAAAGTACAAAATAATACCTTTTAAATGATATATTGGTCACTACATATAAAGGTACATTTTTGAAGTTATGGTCAGAAGAAGCAAAAATTTTCTTATTATTCTCTTTATTTTTCTTGACCCTTAATCGCAAATATCTCCATATGGCAAATATGGACGGTTTTCGCGAACAAACTCTTCAAATACTTTTATTGAGACATTTTCTTTATCATCATCAGTCTTTTCAACTGCTGTAAATTACCGTCTGATCTCAATTTTTTTGACACATTTCCTCTTTTTCCAAGTCTGGGGATATCATGCCAGACATTACGATATGAAAGCATGTGGGGAAAAATGCACAACCATGAAATCATAGAGAGACATTATACCTCTTAAAATATATGATTTATCTCCAAGAATGTGTTTGTTGTTTGCAGATAATTTTTTTCTGCATTAACTTCATGACAGATTTTGATGACAGTAATTTCAAATATAAATGGGAAAAAAAATCATAATACAGTATACCCGGTACATAGATATATTACACGTAAATACAAAACCTTGTTTGACAAGATAAATGCATTTTCCATTTACTGCAGAGGCGAGACAATCATAAGTAACTGCTTGAAGCAATGAGTATCTTTCTGTTTCTTTTACGTATTTGTTTACAATAAGATCTTTTTAGTGTTTTATACACCACTGTCCATGATATGGAAGAACTAGAATACTAGTGGTTTCAAGATTCGTCCACAACTTATTACCTCCGCCAACGGAGGAGGTTATGTTTTCTTCGGCGTTTGTTTGCTGGCTTGTTTATCTGTGTGCAAAGTAACTCAAAAAGTTATGAACGGATTTGGATGAAACTTACAGGAGAGGTTGAGAATGACTCAGTAACAGACGATTAAATTTTAGTAGTGATCTGAGACTTTTTATGGATTTTATGAAGGATTTTCGATATTTTGGCAGGTAGGGTCAATGAACTTGAGAGTTCAAGCTGCGTGCATTGAGGTTTGCATGTGCGCGTTATTAAAAAGTGCATGCTCTAGTTTTTGCTAGGGCGAGGCACGCCGCGCAGCTGGAGGTTAATGACGTAACAAAAACTTCTATTTTGGGAAATCGGGCGACTTTCAGCATGCATACATATGGGTGGAAATCATTGATCGCAGTGGAAGAACAAGATCAGTGGTATAAATGAACTGCTTGGCGGAGGTCTGCGCTCTGAAAGTGCTTCTTTAGTTTTTAACAAATACACGAAAGAACTTTTTTGTTATTTAGTTGTTTGTTTGTAGGGTCTTTGTTGGGAGAAAATGTATATGAAAATTGGTAATAATGAGGCACAATCAATGATGTGATGAGGATGGACATTGTGACAATTTTAACAACAAAATTATCTCTTTAATTTACTGCACAGATGAGCAGTCTTCTGAAAAGATAATTGCTTGTACTGATTGTACACCACTTCAGACAAAGACCACCTGTATTCCACCGGTTTCTTTGTAGTCTGGGTCTCGCACTCTTGATTATTGTCTGTCTGTCTGTCTGACTGTTTCTCTCTCTCGTCAAGCTTATTTCCGACTGCTTGAAACACGAATACCTTGTGCTGCAGAACTCTGGGCAACTGTATCATTGGCAGTGATCTGGTCCCCATTCCATTTACAGTGACATTTACAGTGTATTCTGAAAGCACATGGTCAGGAGTCTGCAATAATGCCCCGCCATTTATTGAACACCACTCGCGAGACACCGTCTGAAAGGTACGCACGCACTCGCAAGAGAAGTACTCCGCAATCGATCTGGATTTATTGAATAACGGGGATATACTTGTATCCTCGAAGTTTTTATTGCGCTGAAATGAATACCTCATTCTTTGGAAAATTGCGGAATTATTTCGAGTGGAATAACCTTTCTGTGGTGACCAATGACTTATTCAAGATGCTTTATATGATTCAGAATGATTACAGAATGAAACAAGGCAATTTTCCATTTTTTCCCTTATTCTATACATCATGCACAATTTCTCCTCCCCTTCCCAATAAATGAGAAAATTCAGATATGTACTATGTTTAGAAAAAGAGCAGTCATTCTGTCTGCTGGTATTACACTGAATGTTTCAGAAAACCCATTCTTGCTACAGTCACATGACAAGAGTAACTGTAGTTTGTCGCGGTGTCTGTGAACAGCAAAATTCATCAAAATAATTTCATAGGCACTATAAGAATACTCTTAGCCTCTCTTCAATGCATGCAATATATTGATTAAAAGACAGATCTCCTTCAATTTTCTCTGTATTTTCTTTCTCCTTTCTTTTTTTTTTCCAATTTTGTTTCCAATTCTATGAATGAAAAGCATTACGTACATGCTAGGTTAACTGGGAGAGGCTAATTTCCAGCTATAAAATATTATGGTTGTGTGACCACTCAGCAATAAAAAAAAAAAAAAAAAAAAAAAAAAAAAATCTTTCTGATAAGTAAATCGCATTATAAATGTATATCAATTGTGACAAAAAGATTTGAAATTATGGTTGATTTGCTCATTATTGGATACCGTACAGAGACAATTTACTGAAGACGATAAGAGCAGAATATTGTTTGTAAGCACCGTCTCATCTTTCCAAACAATCCCACCCATGAGCATCTGTGTGCTGTCCTACACTCAATCTGAAAATATGTACAGTCCCATCCATGCAGGTCTGTGTGGTGAGATAAATCTTTGCTCTGACAGTTATAACGAAGGCAATTTAAAGATACAAACCAGTGTCCTACATGACTTGGCAAATGAAATATAATCACACACCGCCTGAAGGCCTCTATGAAAACAGGATCATACTTTAATTAAAGACTCATTGTGATGTAGAATGTGTTGGTCAATCTCCTGGGTTGGCATAACAAATAAAAAGATCCATTGTGCTGTAAAATATGCTGGCCAATAAACTGGGTTAGTTTAGATGGCGACTGCATTATGTTCGATTTCACTGGTTAATTTGGAGTGTTTTGTCTGTGAGTAGCATCACAAGTTGATAGTCTACAAAATTATTAATGAGCATGTTTGGTCGTGTATAAATGGATGCATGTATTGTATGATAGAGTCTGCAGGTGAATATGGTATTTCATTCGGTAAATTGGCACCTCGTCTACAACCACCCTGTCCACTGTCCACCTAGTCTAATGCTATCTCGTCTAAACTCACTTCGTCTACTACCAACTCGTCTACCAACCATTTTGTCTATATGCCAATTAGTCTAATTGTCATTTCGTCTACTAGCCATTTTATCTAATGTCCAATTTGTCTAAGTCACATTTCGTCTAACACCCATTATGTCTATTGACCATTTCGTCTATTAATCATAAGGTCTATGAATAAAATAGTCTACAGCTCATTTTGTCTAATAGCCAATTGGTCTACAACTCATTGTCTAATAGTCAATTAGTCTAATAACCAGTCAGTCTACTCCCAACTGGTCTACTGCCAACTGGTCTACTCCCAATTGGTCTAATCCCAACTGGTCTATGCACCCAATTGGTCTACTCCCAACTCGTCTACTCCCAATTGGTCTACTCCCAACTCGTCTACACCCAAGTGGTCTACTCCCAACTCGTCTACTCCCAACTAGTCTACACCCAACTGGTCTACACCCAACTCGTCTACTGCCAACTCATCTACTGCCAACTCGTCTACTGCCAACTAGTCTACTCCCAACTGGTCTACTACTAGTTATAGTTTTTTTTTTTTGTTGTTATTTAAGTCTACTTCATCCAGATTCTTTTTTTTCCAGTGAAATAGGTTGAACACTCTTGGTGTCCCATTTGGTTTAAATTTTTATGTTCTAATTATGACAATTTTTTAGGAAAAAAAGATAATGTCACAGTGTGAAAAACTTCCTGTGTTATTTTTGTGGTGGATGTGTAATTTATATCAGAAGCAATCATGCAGCATTTATATGTCCAAACTTCAACACTCCATCCATTCAACTTTGATATGATACACAATCATAAGTATGGTAGAAATGAAAAGGAACACATTAGAAGTACATTATCAGTATTCTTTATTCTGTCTGCCACGTACTGATGTATGTAAACGGTTAAATGCAACACAGTACTAGTATACGCGAGCATCCGGTGTCAATCCATCCAACTACACGCCCACATCGCGCGGATCGTTAGTACCTTCACTAGTGTACCAAACGCAATGAAAATCATATTACACTCGTACTCGATAATTCCTCATTCGGGATCCCGCCAAGATCGCTGCATGCATGCGCACGGAGGTACGGGTGGACTGGGGTGGTCGGTCGAAATGTAATTCTGTTTCGTATGACTGACAATTCGTTTGTGATGGAGGATTGTAACTGAGCTAGTTTATCATTATTTAGTTATTTTACGGCCAGAATGTAGACTGGATAGTCATGTCTCACCATTGATTAGTATGTCTTTATATTCAGCATGTGCGGAATAATTAACAACTATTGATTTTTGTGCTAAACAAGGGCAGGATTTAATATGAATAGTTCATGACAGTGAGACGGACTGGACACTAGACAAAGTGGTATATTCATTATTGGCATGACCAGATGGAAATTATCAGTTTGGGTAAATTGTTGAGAGTAAAACTATATCAGTTGGGGGTACACCAATTGGGTATAGACGAGTATAGACCAATTGGGAGTAGACAAGTTGGGAGTAGACCAATTGGGAGTAGACCAATTGGGAGTAGACCAATTGGGAGTAGACCAGTTGGGAGTAGACCAATTGGGAGTAGACCAGTTGGTAGTAGACCAATTGGGAGTAGACGAGTTGGGAGTAGACCAGATGGGAGTAGACCAGTCGGGAGTAGACCAATTGGGAGTAGACGAGTTGGGAGTAGACCAGATGGGTATAGACCATATTGGGTATGGACAAACTAAGGGTTGGACGATATGATAACTAGACAAAGTGAATGTAGACTACATGACTTGTAGACGAGGTGGGAGTAGACTAACTAGTAGTAGACAAAATAGATATTAGACGACATGGCAAATAGACATTGTGAGTGTAGACGATTTGGCTATTAGATCAATTGTTTTGTAGACGAAATGCTCCTTAGACGAGTTGGGTATTAGACAGTACGGGTAGTGGGCAAAGTGACTATTAGACAATATGGGTACTGGACAAAACGAGTTGTAGACCAAATGGGTATTTGACGAATCGGTAATAGACGATATGCCAGTAGACCAATTGGAAAATAGACATAGTGGCTGTAGACGAGGTCACTATAAACCTTTCATTCTGATCAAGGACAGAGAAATTTGATATGAGGATATGATCTAACATAACAGGACAAATACATCAATCACTGTCTCATGTTCTCAGATATGACAATTAGTGATGGAGGCTCACAGTTAAACATCCTCTGAAGCAGAGGAATATATTGTAGTCCCATATATGTAGGTTTGTGTATGTGCGTGTTTGAGTGTACATTTCTACGTACGTGTAAACCTGTGTGTGTGTGTGTGTGTGTGTGTGATTATTATTGTTTTATGGATTATTCTTGTTTTATGGATGATGGATTATGTCTCATAACTGTAGGAACATTTACATGATTTATGACAGATGTTATGTAGAATGTGTGTATTTTTTTGAATTGTTATATTCTCAAAGGAAATGGAATTAATAAAAAGATCACTGAAAACAAAAAAAAAGTGTGTGGGTGACAGCTAATTAGAACTGCCTATTAAATGCAAGGTGACTATACTGATGCAAAGAGGAGGCAATAATTCATACATCTTGTAAACAGCATCAAATAGCTACAAAAGTCAAACAGGCACAAATACAATGGACAGAAAAATTACTGTATGCCTATACGCCAAATGTTTCACAAGGTTTTTATTTTTGTGAGTAAGGTGCTGTTCGTGAACTAAAAAACATGCAAAATATTAACTCTGATTCCGACATGAACGTGACGTGTACAATTCTCCGTTCAGTACTGTACACAACAATCACAAATTCAACCACTCACGAGATTGTCGGGTAGTCCCACTTCCCAAAAATTTAGACTTGCAAAATATTTGGCATATACAGTCAAGAAACATATTGAATTCTTGATTGTTACACACCAAGAGGTTGATAAAGCTTCACTGCAGTATGACATATAATGAGCCAGAGAGATACCACATGTGACCCGCTTCAACAAAAGGATTCATAAGTCATTTAAATGGCTGAGCCAAGAAAATTGAGTTTGAAGTCAGATCATCAAAATCGGTCTAAACCATTGAATTTTTGTTGTTGGCATAATGTTGTGCATAGTCTAATGTTTTGTCTATCACCTGCCGAAATTTCGAAGCTAAATGATCGCAGGAAAGGCAAGAAATTAGCGTTTTTCTGGGCCATGATTTTCTGACTTTCGACGGAACAGAAACACCAACTTTGTATACAGCACTGCAGTATTCCAAGGGCTGAGAAGGCCTTTTTTTTCTCTTTTTTTTGTTGAAAATCAGTATTTTCATCTTTGCTGCAATAGACACATGTAGTAATACAATTTGAGAAAAACAGTATCTGCCATGAAACCTGCATCCCCCCCCCCCAAAAAAAAAAAATGGGTACAAAGTACAGCAAAACAAGTAACAGTTGGTATCTCTGCAAATTACATCGCAAGCCAAAACCTTACAAACACTGGCTTATTAACGAAGCCATTCATGAAAGTTCCACCCATCCCCATACAACAAATCAAAGGCATATCCGCAGCTTGTACAACGTACAACATGTGCATTCCTGTACTATCTTTTTTGTTATGTGTCACAGTTGTAAATTCAGACACACACATACATGTACATACATTGTACAAACACAACCTATCCATTCTTGTCCCGTTTTCTTTTTCACCCCTTCCCCTCCTAGAATCCCCCTCCCCCTCCCCCTCCCCCTTACCCCTAACCCCCTCCTCCCAACTAACATGTGACACACACATGCTCAATCCTGCATCACATCCATGCCCAAACTGGAAACCACATTGGTATGTAATCAAGACACACATTAATGTGAATCACAGGCCATCGATCCTCACAATAATGAAATGAATTGATTCCAAGAATAGCATCTGCGCCTTTATTCTCTCCCTATACAGCTCCCTGCCAACTGGATGTGGGCCGGTTTAGCTTGGGATCTAATTATATACAAAACTCTTGAGATGTGGTCATTCAATCCGGCACAGCCATCCTCGAAAAATTTTAAAAGAAAGGGGAAGGAAACAAAACAACAGATCGGAATTAACCGAAAATTGATGCCTCAGTGTTCTCCAATCACAACGTAATGCGTTCCCCTCATGTCTAATGGGATATCATAATCCAGCCTGCTAAAACATTAAAGAAACAGCCTCACATCCACAGTGCAAATGCCCATAGGGTAACATGTGAGACACTCATTACCAAGCGCTAGTCTCCGATTCCAGACACCAGTCTGTGCGAGGTCAGAACCTACAGTTCTTGGACAGTGTCTTTTCAGCCTTGCCGATGAGGTGATGTACACCTGATTTGGGTATCAATGACTGAACAAATTGGTATGTTAAGGAAGAAGGAAAAAAAATTGCTTTTGACAAAACAAACAAAATATTTGTAGAAACAGTCCCAAATGAAAAACAAAGAAACATACGTCCATGGTTTCCTCATTTGCACATTTGGGAAAATAAAAACATCATGTCACACACACAAGCAAATTGTGTTGGGCAAAACACTTCCCTTCAAGGACAAAATTCCTTCCACTTAAAATATACTGTCATGATAATGTACATGATAGCTTAATATGAATACATTACACTTTTTTTTTCATCTCAAACATTCCTCCTGACTCCACAACAGGACGATATTTGTGCAATCTTTCGCTGGGTTGACGCTCTGTTATAATACATCACTTGAAGCAATCATGCAACGTGGATCAATATATCGCTGGCCCCTGCATGCACCCTGTTGCAACAAAAGCATGTGAAATGCCTGATAATATAGATACAAGAATTTTATACCTGCTGTACATGTGTGCCTGAGCTGCGGCTGATGCTTCCAGGCACTACCTGTAAATGCCACCCAACCCTTGATTCCCTGTGTTGCTGAAAGTATGTAACTCATAAGTGATCATACCCATTAAGATATAAACCCTTTAATATACAAGTATTTTTCTTTTCTAATAACTGGTTCCTGGGACAAAAGTAATGAGGTTCATGATTAGTAGTTTACAGAAATCCACAGATTTCAAACCTTGATTCGGAATTCTGACTTTGAACTTTGTTCATCACAGTGCAAATTGCAATGTTACAGATATAGACTGCTAATAGTCCCACGTACTGTAAAAGTGGATATTTTCGCGTGACTAATTTTTCGCGCTTGGCCGGGTCGGAAGAGTTTCGCGTGTTTTTAATTCCACGGAATCAAGACATCACGCACAGGCACACGTGACAAGCAAAAATATTCGCGCGCTTTTATTTTCGCGCTAGTTTCTGGTTGCGCGAAATGCGCGAAAATTTGAACACCGCGAAAATTTCCACTTTTACAGTATTGTATTTGACATCTCTTCGCCACAACTGATCAGGTCACCAGCAAAATCAACAGTTTACATAGGCTGCCAAAATTGTATGTACAGCCGTCTTGATTCAAACTAACAGATATCCTGCTGAGTTGAGAGATTGAGGCAGGACAAACATGGGGTACAGGCCTTAACACTTTGCTGTTTCTCAATGTTTCACCTCTGTTGTTGATGCCAACATGCAAAGAGATGAAAGAGTAGGTTCTAATAGCACAGCTGCTAAACTCTACGTGTTGCAGCAAAAGCTCCTTTTAAGTTTGTGTGTCCCTTTTGCAACGTTGAAAATAAGATTCCTTACATAAAGCTGGTATACTGAAGAGGCAGGCAATTCAGACTTTTCCTCAGAATAACACGAATGGAAAATTCTTTATGATGGAGGGGGAAACAATGTTATCTACAGAATTCCAGTGCATTTATTTAGAACCCCCCCCCCCCAAAAAAAAAAAGGGGGGGGGGAATCCAACCATTATTCTCGGTACAAATAAAAGGGGAGCATATACACTTTACTTGAAAGATGGTTTATAGTTTTTCATTTCTTTTTTTATTCTTTTTTAAACTCCCTGGTGAATCACCATGACAGTTTATACACGATGTTGATATACATTATTCTTTAACCATGCAACATTTTGTGACATTGGCAAAAAGGATTGATATACAACCTTTAACAGTATTGAATCAGTGGTCATGATAATTTAGAAGCAATAATCATTGGGCTGTATGCATATTATCACGAAAATGCACAAATAATCTTGCATGGAATTGAAATACTCAATAAATCTTCCATAAAGAGCACTGCTCATTTCTCTTCACAGAAATCTTGGCCACGCCAGAGTTTTTTCACTGGTACAATAGCATGCATTTTTAAAGCAAAAACTGATTTTGAAAAAAAAGTCTTCCATACCAGGGGGTGGAGCTTTTTTTAAAACTGCTGCAAGTGGTTTTTGCCAGAATGAAGATAATTTCATTCTGTTTACACTATCAACAATGGTCATATTGACATTTGTGGTCACAGATTGTCTTTTTATAAAGAAATCTTTCCTTATCTCTTTTACAAAAGACCAACTTTGACTAGGGAATATGATCATGATTACGGGTATTAGCATGTAATCAACTGCTCAGAAAAAGTTTTCTTGATACATATATATAGAACCGTTGTAGATGCAGAGAGGCTATATACCACCCACGCGTTCTGGAAAGACAGCATACCACAGGCTAAATACCACAGCTACCGCATCCAGCACAGATTATCAGAAATGAACTGGACAGATCGAAACCGAGAGCTTGCTTTTCCAGCCTTCGAAAAGGAGGGGGGGGGGGGTCCGATGTGCCCCTTAGTGGCCAATCACTATTAACTGAACACTAAATGCCACATCCCAATCATGGAAATG
This sequence comes from Diadema antillarum, assembly GCF_040938485.1. NCBI lineage: Eukaryota > Metazoa > Echinodermata > Echinoidea > Diadematoida > Diadematidae > Diadema > Diadema antillarum. The sequence goes on from NW_027271424.1 coordinate 955,981, forward strand.
AAAAGTAGCTATTCACAGACATCTCCCAAACATACAACTGTATATGAGATAGAGGAGCATGAATAGTTTGTTAGTGGCATATGGTGGTTGTGATATTTACAAACATGCAGGATCCCTATACACAGTCTCTCTGTTTGGATGAAATCCGATGAATTCCAGTCGATGGATGCCGGAGATGCTGATCTCATGAAATGTCAACTCATGTACGATATCATTAAAGCATGGATCTATGCTATCGTGACTGGGTTCATGTGTCCCACTCAGAGGTAGCCACAAGTGTACTCCACTCAGTGCATGAGACAGACACTGGCCAAACACAACAGAATCAACTGCAAAGACATTATGAAACGATGGGTCTCGGCTGCTCTGACCAATTTCGTGCATATTTTACATTCAGCTTGACTATATAAATACACATGAATATATAATTCATGTGTATTTAAAACAAAATTTGTTGGGTCTTGTGATGCAGAGTCAAAAATTCATGGTTTATCATTAGCAAACACATACGAGTAGCATGAGAAGTAAGATTATGTTTTATGGATGTGACACTAATGTAGAACATGAAAACCATTATCTCATTTCCATTGAATACAAAATTATTTTAAAAATGAGATTTGAAACTGTCAGATTAAAAACAAAACCGAACAAAACCAAATCAAACCTGGCAAACACTTCAATTACCCCTGCCATTTTTACCTCTCGTACATGTACAAGTTTATTTACATTTAACAATTGTAACCTCCTGGGCCATCTTCTTCTTTTTTTTTAATAATTAAGCACCGATTCATACAATGGCAGTCTTCATTTGCCAAACTGTGGTTGGTCCTGACAGAGATGTACTGATGGTTCCAGTTTATCCCACTGAGGACAGACTGATTTTGCTACAACACACATTTCTCATACACAGCTGCCGGAGTATTTTCGGGACTCATCCTCAACGGGTTAAGTTAGCGAGTTATGAAGAAGAGCATCAGATTCTGTTCATAGTCAGAGTGAAAAAGTGATATGCAAATATATCACTGTAAATAAAGATATTTTTAAGTTTTCACAAATTGGAGTCAAAGACCTTTTACGTGGCATGAGATTTTCGTGAATTGTCACTGGCATTCAATGCATATAGTGTAGATAAGAACTTTCATGTGCACTTCTAATTTTTTGAATCTTGGCTGTTACAAAATATGCAAAATTAAAAAGCATTCAAACATTTCTGATTGTAACAGACATCACGAGGCAAACGACAATATAGACTATTAGAAATTTAAGAGAGAGAGAGAAAAAAAAAAAAGATATCCAACTTTTCACGATACAATTTATAATGTTCCCTGACTGTGTGCCCCCATTATCATTTGCCTAATGATCAAATCCTCCTGAAATTGTATCAAGAAATGGAAGAAATGTTAAATTCCTTTTTGTATGAAATGACAGTGATGCTACTACCATGGCCACTATAGACTGGCAGGGATCGTCATGAACAGATTAATTAATGGTTGCTGGTAGTTAAGAACGAGATGGTCGTAAAGTTTAAAGGTGTTGGTATGGAATACCGTACTATACAAAGCAACAAGATTCTATAGACTTCAATATGTGCAGGTGTTTTCATTTCTATGTAATTAACCAGCGATAAAAAAATTGCAGGCATAGTCTATGATATAATAAGTTTGTTTTGTAATTACAGATTATGGCTTAATAAACATGGCAAGCCATGCATTTCATACCACTGTTTGATTTATATCTACCATATTTCTTGACATATGTACTTTATCAGGTATGGGTACTCTCCTCTTTTTATTTCCATTGGAAAATATGTCTTTTGTTCATTTTCCAAACCTTTTTTTTTCAGAATCAAGACATTCAAACTCTCTTTCTTAACAGCAGAGAAAAATATAATTTCATAATACGTACATTGTAAATTTGTAAACTTAGAATCAGTAATGCAATCCATGCATTTTTGAAACACTATCATGTTCACATCTCTATCTTTTTTGGACAGATTCTATTTTTTGCACACACTGTAAAAATCATTTGTAGATCAGTGCCACAATAAGGCTTATGAACTTGATAAATGAATCCAGCAATATAGCTAAAATGAATTCACCGTTAGAGAAATACATGGCCCAGCTCGGCAGACAGTGACAAAATACTTTGTACTTTGAAATCAGTAATGCAATCCATGTGTTTTTAAAAGCACTATTGTATTCGGTCTTTTATTTATTTTTTTTTTTTTGGGGGGGGAGGGGGACAAATATTGTTTACTGCACCCGCTGTAAAGTACCTCATAGCTCGGTGCCACAAAAACGTTTGTGAACTCGATAACAAATCTAGCTATTAAGCTAATAAATTCACAGGCAGAGAAATGCGAGGCCCGGCTCGGGCACGCAGTGACAAAAAATGCATTCTGTTTCCATGGGAACCAAAGGCATGATGACAAAGTAGAGCCATGAAACTTGACTTCCACAGGCAGTGTGGGTGTCTGGTGAATCTCAAGCGTGACTCGCAAAGCCTTTTCTCGGATACTCGTCAATTAATTTGACGAGCGCAATTGCGCGGGCATTTGTTGGCAAGTGTGAATTATTCAAGACGGGGGTATGACGATCGGGAAGAGGAAAGCTTTGACTCCCATCAAAAAATATCATTGGTCGCCTAGAAACCGGCTTTCATCATCCTGAGTTTTCCCCCGGGTATGCAATATCCATCATATTCCTATAGCAACGGCAATGACCTGACCTACAGCAATATACCGAGTCCTGAATTGACGAACGGTTTTAGTACTTTCCCTGTGATGTTACACTCACTTATATTATCATTATTATTATTATTACTATTATTTATAGTGCGCTTTTCCCACAAGGCCCAAAGTGCTTACAATCAATTCAAAACATGTACGACAGTATGTAAAATAATGGATAAATGTTACAGCTACGAACTAGTTGCTACTGAAAAAATGTGTTTTCAAGGCTTTTTTGAACACACTGACTGATGGAGACTGTCTAACGGCAAGTGGTAAATTGTTCCAGTGCTTTGAAGCAGACACACTAAATGTCCTATCACTGGCTAAGGTGCGAGTAACAGAGTATGTGAGACGAAGCAGATCACTAGATGACCTCAAATTTCTAGTAGGTGTATACAAAGTCAAACAGGCGTCTAGATATTTCGGAGCTTGATCGTTAAGGATTTTATAAACAAACAAAACTAATTTGAAAATTATCCGTTGCTTCAAAGGAAGCCAGTGCAACGACTTCAGAAGTGGCTGAGATGGGTAGTCCCTAGAAACCTGAAACACTAATCGGGCTGCCCAATTTTGAAGTCGCTGCACACGATCCAGTTGAGTTGAAGGAATGGAAGAGAGAAGCCCGTTACAATAATTATAGTGACAATGACGCTAGTAGGAGTAGGAGAATGCTTTTGGAAAACATACCGGGAAAAGGCTACGATAGCAGAGCAAAACTTGAAGCAATAATTACGTCACAAACACAGACATCATACCAGAATCCTTCACTTGCAAAACATTGAACAATTTGAAGCAAATCAAGTATTTGTTACTGGAACTGACAACTCAAAAATCATTACATGTCATGGAGTTATGAACTAAAGGCTTACCTTTCACAAAACTTTTTTTGTCAATGTTTAAAACAATGACAGAAAATATGAGGAATTCTTACAAATCATCTTATTTCTCATTCTCAAAGTCATTGATACCGTCATACCCGATCAGACAAAGCACACAACATTTTTCATTATACCCATTTAAACACAGTACACTTATATATAGTGACTGTGTTGGTAGATTTTCATTATAAACACATGAAGCAAAGGCATAATATGCAAAGCGAATACACGTTCCCATGTATCATGTGTATTGGTAGAAATCTATGACACAGATATATGAAAAGAACATTATTTGTAAAAAAATTTCAAGAGTGGTTAGTTACATATGTGACCGAGTACCACATGAACAGAAATAGAAATGTTGAGTAATATTCCTTTTCAGGAGCAAAAATTAATGATTTCCCATATTGAAGCCAATACACTATGTATTTGTGTCACACAAGACAATATTTCTATCAAAGCAAAGGATGTATTTTCCACTGACTCTTATTCATACCACATATCTCTTACCTTAACCCGTTGAGGACGAGTCCTGAGTATACTCGGGCAAGTGTCTATGGCAAATGCGTGTTGTAGCAAAATCAGCCTGTCCTCAACGGGTTAAAGACATCGCAATCTGTTCAATTGTGCTCATTTGACCTGACATGAACAGGTGAAGGACAAAGGTAGCTGGTACAGGCAGAATTTAGGAGGGCATTAAATATCTAGTACGGTTGACATCCCAAAGTTTCCTCATGGCCTGAATATCATTCACAGTTTGTGCCAACATAGTACATGGTCTGACAGTCGACAACTGAAACTGATGGACAAATTTGGTACTTATATATAGTACCCCTTAATTGCTTCTCGCAAAACAACCACAGCAGTAAATACACATCTTATACGAACCAATGCGAAAGCTGGCAGAAACCACAAACTTTTCTACAAACAAAGAACTATCATCATTTGAATAACCCATTGCATAGAAATTCACAAATGTTAGTCCTTACCTACTGTAGAAAAATTAAGCATCCAAGCGGTGGCCAATGTACAATTCCAAAGAGAGTTTTTCACTGATGCAGATCCCGTGGGTTCGCGGGACCCTAATGTTTTGCCCATTTGATGAGGCTCACAGCCGCACAACACAATGGCATCTGCGCGCAGCAGCTAGGATCAGCCAGATATTCTCTGAAGGCCGCGGCAAAGCAACGCAAATCGGGCGACTGCCGCTCGGCCGGCTACCAGGCACTACGAGCTCCAGATGAGTTCAACTCCCATCTTCCTGCTGCGGAATACCGTATTTCCTTTACCAAGCTTTCCTGCCTCCCAACCCCATGTTTCCGGCAACAGAATTAAAAGGAAGAAGAAGAAGGAAAAAAAAGCCAGCTCACTCCTTGCCCTAATTTTGCCCTGATTTTTACAATGTTGTTGTGTTTCTCTTTTATACAGACAGAGAGAGAGAGAGAGAGAAAGGGGGGGGGGGAGGTGGAGAAGGCGAGAGAGAGGGGGAGAGAGGTGAGAGAGGCTAAGACAGTTGGTCTGAGAAGAGACTCACCGTGTTAACTTGCTTGAGGCAAACTGCCGCATGTCTCACGTGCACGACCCTTACAAACCGAGCTGGACCAAACCAGGAAGAGACTGGACTAAATGCACATCGTAGTCATGCACCGTGGAAAATGGAAAGTGTCAACTCAAAAGTCATACAAGTCCACTTCACAACCAGCGCCAAAGAGCCTCTCTCACGAGTCCCCTTTCACACCGAAGTTGGAATGAAACAAAAACAAGGTGGACAAACAGCGAATGATTACTACAGGCTAAAAAAAGGATCCTAGCACTCACATCACCCACTTGAAACCCAGATCGGCAGTAACTCAAATCTATGGGCAACAAAGACTTTGATTTCAAGATGCGCTGTGCCTGAGTCATTTTCAGTCTCTTTTCTTCGTTAGTTTTCACTCAAGAACAAAAGGACATTAAATTTGCAGTTATGATTACATTATCTGTGTGCCAGAAGGGCCTTAGAGCACAAGTGACATTCAGTTACTAACAACATGGAAGCATACTTTACACACACACACACACACACACACACACACACACACACACACACACACACACACACACACACACACACACACAAAGTGATATCTGTATTTCATTCATGCATACTAGTATTGGAGAAACATGGCTATTTCAGTTGTTTTTGTTTTTAAACCAGGGTCCAAGACAGTAACACATGCACCAACACACACTGTAAAACTCAATGCATTCCCGGCATGAAATTTTCGCAAATTGCCACGGGCATTCAACACATATAGTGTAGGCAAGAACTTTCGCGTGCATTTCAATTTTGCGAATCTTGCCTCTTTAAAAATATCGAGACTTGCAAAATAAAATCAGATGAGGTGATGACATCATCACGACAAGTCCCAAAGAAAAAAAAATAGAAGAAAATGTCATGTTCAAAGGCAATTTTAACTTTTTCCTGATGAAACAGAAGGATGGAAATGTGGGCTCCCTTTTGCATTGATGATAGGTTTCTGATTCCTTGCACAATGTCTGAAGGTTCTTTCACATGATCAATAAAACAGTAAGGCCTGTATTCACGAGGGTAGTTTAAATTCAGTCCATGGTTTATGCAAATTTCTCAGGTGTAGAAGCGCATGACAGGTCGCATATGCTAACAGATATCCAATACTACCCTAGCGTTGATACTCACATGTGAAAAGTATGCTTATTTCATGCTTGTTTCAGTCCATGGACTAAATCTAAACTATGGTTTTTGACTTAAAGGGATCGTATGTTTTGGTTGAGACCTAATTTCAGGTTTCTTACGTTTTTTGGTGAGATAATGAGAAACCTCTTATGAGATATGAGAGAGCATGTGAGTCCATGTGGAATTCAACATTTATTTGATGAAAATTGGTTTTGAAATGGCTGAGATATCCAAAACAGAGCGATTCTAATAAAGTGTGGGACCCACACTTTATTACAATCACTTTGTTTTACTTTGTTTTTGGATGTTTCAGTCATTCCAAACCCGATTTTCATCAAATAAACTTTGAATTCCTCTTAAAATGGTATGCTCTGTACTATTTCGTACGTGTTTTCTTGGTATCTTGCAAAAACTTAAAGCCTAATTCTCATCTCCACCAATACTGTACTATCCCTTTAAACCAACTTTATGAATATGGGCCTAAGAGTCTAGAAAAAAACTCAACTTTTTTTCTATTTCTTTGTAGCTTCAGATGACAACTTATTGTGCCTATTGAGCATGTATCACTGCATACAAGTTTCTTTAATATGACTTGACTGCAGCATTAATACAGCAGAACTTCACTTTTGAGGTGACTGAATGCTACCCTTAAAATGTTTGAGGAAATCTTTTGCAAGGAAAACGAGAAGTATAATGTTTTCGTTTGCTCACAACCCTTGCGCCAAAGGACACGTACGCACCACTCGAGACATGCTATACGATTCGAATGCAGGCTTGTAATCTCCGGATCGCAAGTCGTAATCTTAGGCATTCACGGATGAGTCATTTCAAGTTTTGACATCCGATGTGTGGGATTCCAAATAAAACAGGATCCGAGTGGGAAGTGGAGCCACAGACTGATGTAGATGGTTTTGAATGCCAGGGACATTCTGAAACCTGCCTCGGAGGGGTATATGTACGTACATGTGTGAATGTGACTTGGCTTCGAAGAGACATTAATTTCAACTGACAGCTGCAGCGGCAGTGCTTACTGTGTTAGTCATGAATGAACTGTATGTGAAAGTACAGCTGGACATAACCATAAATACACTCACTGCACATATGAAGAGCTTGCGGCATGCTTCCAAAAGGCGCTAAATCCATCATTTTTCGTTGGATTTAGCGCCTTTTGGTTGCAAGCTCTTCATATACAAAAGGTCACATTATGGGTCATGTTCTTGGATGGGCTGCTTACGTACTCCACTTTGCATTTTCATAACTTTGTGAGTTTTTATCCCTGTATAGCAATTTTTTCAGTGAGTGCCGGGATAATCAGTGGGAAATCTATAGCATGAAATACACATGTCTCAATAATCCCTTCAGAAATGTCACAAACATACATTGTATCTCCATCGAATTACAAAAAAAAAAAAAAAGAAATCAACTTTGACCTTTGACCTTGTGACCTAAGAATCCCTTGGATGATATCTGGAGAATTGTAATTGTAGCATGGGATGGCTTAGTTTGAGCCCTAACAGTGATATCAGTTAACATCAATTTAACATATTAGAACACCGTTGCCAGGCGAGTATATCCAAGAGTTACCAAATTCAGACTGCACACAAAGGCCTTTTTAGAAAAGCTTGAATATTTGTGAAAATGGCAGAAATACAGATTACCAATATACTTGATACATTTACTACTCTTCTTACAATTTAGCAGGTGTCATGTAAAAAAGGAAGTGGTTTATTTCACCTGTACATCTATGTAACATTTTGAGGGGCAATATTTCAACTTGGCCAATGTGAAGTTGAAAGGAATCTGGTCTAGAAAAAGGCTAGAGTCAACAGAGGCAATATTGTGCTCATCTCGTAAAAGCTTTTTTCAGACACGTTTGTGACATTGCAAAATTCATGCTTACATTAACGCTTTCAGACACACTATATGCATTTGTATGAATTCCACAATTTGTTAGAGCCCTTCCCACGCAAACCGTCCAGTCACATAACAGGCACATGAGTGAAACGGCCTTGTTTGCGACTAAATGCATCGCAGCCGAAACCCTTGTGTTGTCTGCAAAATCTCCCTCCTGTACACTAGTGACTTTGTGCACTATACCTTTGCTGCACACTGCAAATATACATTCCCTTCTTACCAATACAATGCATCAATGAGACAATTCAGCCACACATAAAAAAAAAAGAAAAATCGTACAAATAAATATCTAGTCATCCTAAATGATGACCAAACTGTCACTTTATCTTGATATGAGCACTTGGACAAAAATGTAGGCCTATATATGCATACCACACAACGTATAGATGAAAAAAAAAATTATCTGATCTGAAAGAGGTATCAAACATGAATCTAATGTACCTTTTATATTTTATGTCTCTCTGCAGCCCCTTCATTCCTTGATTACGGTCTAATCTTAGAAGATAATTTACACACACACTTGAAGATAAGAACACAGATTGCGAACACTACATTGGTACCATAATGATTTAAGAATTCAAGTCAGGATAGATACACGTATACACCAATATCACATCAAAAGGGTGTACAGTGTTGCTGATGTTTATCCCTAAGAAGGGTATTTTTTTCTGTTTAATGTTAAATAGGGGTTCTATTTCACAAAATTGGTTTACAACATCAGTTACTACATAAATGTAAAAACCTGCAATAACAAAAGACATCAGTTAGGGTATCATTCCTCAGTGCCATAACAAAAAATGTCATTTAAGAATGCAAATATAATGTGCATTTAAGATCCTTTCTGAGGTGTTAGGATACGGTTGGGTAGCATATTTGTCTTCGAGTAACCCCCCCCCCCCCTTGCCCTTCCTTGCAACTGGCCCCCTGTTCAGATGCAAACCAGTTTATACCAAAACTTGATAAAGAAACAACATATAGAGAATCATCGTATAGTCAGCAGACCATTCAGACGCTAATCTTGACTGTTGTGGAAAACATCATACAGAAGCGCAGTTTCCCACTGCACATATTGTTATGGCCATGATGTCACTGCTAGTTAGAGGTTTAGGGTCACCTTTCATGCACGCTCACATTAAGTTTAGCCCAGTTATATGGTTCTATGGTCGCCATACGTTCAGACACACATGGAAACGATGGAATGCTGATTCGTCATCGAGTTCTAGTTTGAAAGGATGCTCTCAATCATTATACGTCGTTTCATTACACGTCATTTCACTAGTCAGCGTTCAGCCATATAAATTCATCATAAAGCTATACCATTTTGGTATAGCTACACCGTTTTAGCATGAATCTTTTGAGTCTGGACACCCTGTAGATTCCTGTTGTTGTTTTTTTCTCTTACCGCATGGATTTGTAAGGGAAAGCAGACAAAAGTAAAGGCAAAGAAGACAAGGAAAAAAGAGGGGAAGTCCCCATAACAAATCACAGACTGTCAGTCTCACTGACGGTGACACTTAACGATGCTTTAAACATTATTTGTTTCCCTCATGGGCACACTCAATGCTCGCTTGCCAATATCTAAAATAGCACAAGAGAAGATATGCGCCTAGATGCGAGGTGCGAATCATTGCCTACGTACAACAACCACCATCAAATGTCTATAGGTAGGACATTCCACAAGAGTACAATCATAGCAATAAATGAGTGAAAATACTGCCAAAAACCCAGCATTTTTAGAAAACATAAATCAGTCAGTCAACTGATTTGTCACTTTGCACCACAGATCCAAATGCGTGGTCAAGTTTGACCACAAAACATAGTGTGAGCAAGACATGCTGAAATATGACTTCTTCCCAAATTGGTTTTGATGAGGACCTCGTCTTTCCTGGTACAAGTTCAGAATAGATGTAATCTCCTGGATATCTCTCGATCAGAGACATGAGTAGGAAGTGCTTGTATTTTGATAAAGTATCAATTTTGTGGTATTCCTAATGTGAGGCAAAATAAGGGACACTGTGCTCAGATGACACTAAACTCCAGGGGCCATAATGATCAGACATTACCTTGTGTCGGATGACTTTCTAGTCGGCAGGTCAAAATGTCAGTAATATCAACAAGATCTCAAATTTTTATCACCTTTCACATTTATGTCACTGCTCGAGAGAGATGCAATGTAGGTATGACTTGTGCTTGCAGTAGGTCAATTCCACGGAAAGGTTGCATTTTATGAAAACCAAACTATTGAGTATAAATGATTAATGAAGCTTAATCAGATGATCTGGTATTGTTTACGCAAAGCAGCCTTTCACAACGGATATTTTGATACCTCATTTGTGAACATCGGTGAACGTGGAGTGGAGTTCTGTCCGAAAAACCTTCATTTTTCATGAAAATTGCCAATTTTTGCAGAATTTATGTATCATTTCTGATACACTATTATGACCATAATACAGCTTGTGTAATTCTCAGATGGCTTATCTTCTGAATGTTCTTTGGTCATAGATTGGTTTTATGATGTTCTAGAACTTGTTGCGGCATCAGTAAATATTATTCTCTCAAACTCAAAATGTGGTAGTTGATAGCATCCCATAAGACACGTTTTTGTGTCCCATCAGTCACACTGGTTTTCCCTATCCTGCTACTGTACCAATGAGTAGATATTCATACCACTTGGCTCAGGGTAAGCACCAACCCTTTGCTACATTCAGGAAAGAAAATATCTTTCCAGAGACTCTGTGTGTAAGAATATTTCAGAACTTACTTTCCCATGTGAAAAACGGTGGTCCTCAAATGTCCCATAAGTCACGACAGCAATTTTTCGTTGCTGTACGTAATGCAATGATACTTTTTGATGGTGTTTTCATAAACTGTGATATGATGGATCTAACCATGAACTGAGAAAAATGCATTTGATGCAACTATTTTCTCAAAATACTGGTTTGAAATTGCCGAAAATTGTCACTTTGTCCCATAAGTCACAATGGAATTGACCAGTAAACAATTCCCTTTAATGGAAACATTACAGCAATGCTACAAGAACCGCTGAGAGAATCTCTCAGGCATTTTTTCCTTCCTTCTTTTTTTTTAGTTCGCTTCTGACGACGTGACTCTCATGAACTCTTGGAAGCATTTTGAAAATGGGCAAACCTAATTTCCCCCCAGTGCGAGGCTCTACACAAGTTGACAGGTACTCAACGCATTAATGCAGTTAGCTCGGTCGCATCCTGCCTCCGTCGTGCGGCTGGGACGTGAGAAGGGTTCCACTGGTACGCCCACTGGCATTTGGCCTCGGAGATAATGCGCAAATACACAAATCTCAAGAGGACGAGAGAACAAGTTCTCTTGCTCGGCGCGCATTTCGTGTACGAATGAAAACCTGTTTTGCGTCGATGTTCCCACATGTGAGTAGTGTTCAACCACCAACAGAGACTTTATCAACCTACAACACCGACTCACAACTCACTGTGACCGCTGCCGTTACTACAATCACCGACACCCGGGGACATATTGAGGTTTACGAAGGATTATCTGAGACCCTGAAGCTAATGAAGTTGTCCTGTTTCTGAGCCTTCCTGATATCTGAGAAACGCACATTTGCGAGAAGTCCTACCCCACTACGCTGCAAGATTCGATGGGCGACTGGCTACTATATGGAATGGGGAAACCTGCCTCCTCAGGACAGTGTTTCATGAAAGTTGTTAGCCGTGGCAAGTTGTCTGTGTCTGCCAATTTCAGTAAAATCCTTGATTTTGATTGGGTGAGAAGCTTCGGTCATTGACTGTTAATACTATGGTAATTGTCACAGACTGACAACTTGTCCCTGACAACTTTCAAGAAACGGTGCCCAAGTCTCTCCTGCATTGTGGGATGTGCCACAACATTTTATCCAGTGAAGATGAAACATGCCATATAACAGAACATCATATATCAAAGAGCTTTGATCTATTTCTCTCCGTCTCTTTATTTATACTCTCTATCTCCCCCTCTCCCTCCATCTCTAATTTGCATATCTCCAATCAAACATTATTTTTAATCATTTGCCTTGATCATTGACTGTATCTAATCCCTCTCACTCTTTCTCTCTTATTAATAATCTGTTTGTATCCACCTATACTTTGTATCCATCTATCTATCTACCTATACATGTACACAAATCATTCTATCCATCAGTGATCTCCTTGCCTATATATCTATTTGTCTTCTGAGCATCAATGTGTTTCTATTCTGCCCACCTAACAATTTATTCATTTGTCTTTTAAAGGGATCGTACAGTTTTGGTTGAGACCTAATTTCAGGTTTCTAACATTTTTTGGTGAGATAATGAGAAACCTCTATGAAATATGAAAGGGCATGTAATTCTTTGATGAATTTAACGTTTGTTTGACGGAAATTGGTTTTGAAATGGCTAAGATATCCAAAAAAGAGCGATTCTGATAAAGTGTGGGACCCACACTTTAGTACGATTGCTTTGTTTTACTTTGTTTTTGGATGTTTCAGTCATACCAAACCTGATTTTCATCAATAAACTTTGAATTCCTCTTAAAATGGTATGCTCTGTACTATATCATAAGTGTTTTCTTGGTATCTCGCAAAAAGTTAAAAGCCCAATTCTCATCTCCACCAATACTGTACTATCCCTTTAACCTATTAATACATCAATCTGTATGATATGGAGTTTCTATCTCTACCTCTTTGTCTGTCTTCATATATGCATTTTCATCTGCCTCCGACTGGTATTTTTCTATGCTGGCCCTGGAGAAATCAGTTACATCTGATAGGTAGCAAACATAGGATACAACATGTTTTGCACCGCACATTTCACTCATGTTCGCAGCGATCAATCGCTGTTAGTGTCTGTCATCTCGGACCCTGCATTGCATCAGAGTTGTATTTGATCGATAGATTGACATTGGCCGTAATTCAAGTGCGAACTGCGCGATGAACAAACTAAACCATCGGCTGCGATGTTAATTTCCTGGGGATGCTTCGCTGATTAGCAACAGGATGAGGAAATCCTACCTCCCCATTTTCTCCGGGATTGTTTGATTTCTGTTATCGGACCCACCGGAAAAACACTAAACAAGCAACAACTGGGATATTACATGTAGACGCTGGTTCACAATCTGAATATGTCGACTCAAAAAGCATATGTTTATATCATTAGTATATGGGTCATTGTTTTCTTTTTTTGTTTGGGGGATGAGTTCATGCACTTATACTGCAAACATTGAAATGGAAAACAATCTAAATGAAAATAACAGTCTGGACTATTCTGACTTTCAAAAAAACAAAAGAAAACAAAAGAAAACACACACAAACAGTCAAAGGAAAGGAATATTGTGCTTCCATTGTTTTCAGCTTTAGCCTTGGTGCTGTTCTCAATATCAATTTTGGCAGCTTCAGATACCATGATTATTTGCTTTGTCTGTGCAAATGACTTGTTTTACAGGTTTTTCTTTACAAAATTCTCACTCAGACAAAAAGTTTTGATGTCCTTTATATGCAAAGGGGCCTCCACTCTGTGTGTTTTCCACAGTCATAATTACGGCGCTACTAGAAAACCACTAGGTAACATCATAAAACAGTGTTGTTGCATTTACAATGTACTCATATACACTGTATAAGATACGAATTAATACACAACTAAACATCATTCTCACTTCCATAAGTATCAATTACCTTGACTGTTGATAAAGCAATACAACAATTCTGTCAAAGGAAAAAAAAAATGCCATAATAAACAGAAATTACAAATAAACCATGCAATGAATAAAGAAGTATTAGCTTAATCATACATTGTAACTGTATGTAAATAGCCACACTGAAACTGACTTTACATACTTTTGCTACACTGACACAAGGAAGCTATATGAATCTGTCCATCACATAGTTTTATACGATGAATCTTGTGGGACAGATAAAACATTCTAAAATTTAACCACAGCACAAAATTTTCACGTTCATCTCTTCTGAACTAGCTCATATTGCTTTCAAACTAGCTAACATTTCTCAGAATTGATACTGAGAATGCATGTGCACATCTTTTTGTTATAAAATCATAATTATTATACACCTCAGCCTCCCACTGATCGCCTATAACTGAAGACTTAGAAGTTTGTGAAGGTTTGATGACAAGTTTAGTGACGTCAAGACAGCCTGGAGAAAACAATATTCAGACCAGACATTTCACAATAGAGTGGGAAAGAACTTTTTTTCTGTTCGAAAATTGTCTTCCCACATCTCCCTCATACTGCATACCAAACCCACTTTACGTTTTTGGCACTTTTTTAAGTCATATCATCTGAGGCAATTTTTCCCCAAGGTACAAAATAAAATAAGAGCTTAGTCTTTTGCCTCTTACATAACTACATGTGAATTAAACAACGTGGTAACAAGCATGACCTACCATTCAGAGTGAACAATGGACAGTCTCTCCCGAAATATCACTTCACTGTCAAAATCACAGTCAGCCATGCGATTGACAGATCCTTCCTGCTATCGCATGGTGTGCCAGAATGTCCCTTGTATCAATGGAGCAATGCACGCTGGGATAGGTTTCCTTGAATACTACAAGCAGTCATAGTGGGATAGGTTTACATGAATACCGGTACTATAAGCAATTATTGTGAATTGATCAGTTGTCATACGAGAACTCACCCAGGCTCATAATGATTAATTCATCAACCCAACCACTAATTGGGTATCTATAAACGTCTTAGTTAGACACACACACACACACCAACGCAAAGAACTAAAAATAGTTGAAAAATTATATGTGCTGGCACTATCTTTATCTTCCGAGCACACAGCATAACGTACAGAGAATGTGGCAATAGCTAAGCTCACTTTTCATGCAGAGTTTGCCTGCCAGCATAAACTTGTGTGGCGTAGGTGGGTGTTCACACATGGCATTGTAGGATTACAAGAAGTGCTCCACATTCAGCGCCACATAAAAGTTCACTCATGGGTGTAGTACTGTGACAGCAAAAAGTGTAATTCATGTCAATATACATATACTGTGCATCTCAATATCAAAAAATGATGCCTTTGTAGGACAATTAATTTCTTGAAATGGGATGAATCATTTCCATTATCATGACAGAGACAGCCTGTAGAAAACATTTTGACCTCATTGTCTATCAACTTTGATTTCAACATCACACTGTGCATTTTTGGTTTTAACTATCAAAAAGATGAGCACTTTAAAAAAGACAGAATAGTGTACGCCATGACTGCTATAAGAATGGAATCTTTACACTTGTGAATTCCTGCAAAGCTTGCTGGATTCTTCACTTTATGATATGCTAATCATCAGCTTGTCATCAAAATTCAAGGCGTTCTCTTAAAATACATGGTAAGTGCATGCTCAAAAAGTCTTTATGACGGAAATATTTGTGAGTACTGTAAGGTTTACAAACATATTCCATTGTCACCTTCCCTAGCCCATATCCACATATTTTATTCAACAACGTTTTATCATAATTCATTAGGTGGTCTTCATAAATGCATAGTAGTTGCATGCCTTAAAGTCCTTACGATGGAAATATTTGAAAGTGATATGAAATTTACAAACATATTCCATTGTCACCATACCCCCAAACAATTCAGAAGATAAAGATAAAATCTTGTCTTCCACTATACATACTTGGTTGGCTGTAACTCCAGTCTGAGCACAGCACTTTAATTCTTCCACAGCGCAGGTTCATTGACGCAACTCCACAAAACCACCATCTTCGAGACGCAGATGAGTTTGTTGACACATGCTACGACAAGCGCTGTCAGCAAAATGACACATTTGTTTTCCTTTCATTCACTTTTCACCTTTGGCCACAGTGAGTGGCCTAAGCATCGAATGAAATGGCAATATGAAAATCTTGGTTGTTTTTTTGCCTGTGATGATGTGCCTGACAGCATCAAAGATAGCGCCTTCTTCTCTAAAAACTTGCACTGAAAGATATTACAACTGACCCAATATCGCAGATCAAATAGCCGCAAACTCGGATTTATTGATTTAGAATTATGAAAAAGTAAAATAATCTAAGGAAAGGCAGGAAGGGGGGCCTTGTTGTTTTGCCCTGCTGTCTTTGTGTAGGTGGACACAGGTGATGGAGTGAGTTTAAAGGCAGTAATCCTAGCTTTCGAGAGCATCGTGGGTGTGGGATTTCAAATCAAATCTGGGTCTGCGCGGCAAACAGCTGCAATTAGAAAGTTGATGTGATTAGCTCAACTAGCAGCTTTAGTTTTAAGATCATACAGTATACTGATTTTTGTTGTTGTTGTTGTTGCTGTTGTTGGTGTTCACTTCTGGTAAAAAGAATTCAATCATTAATCTTTTAAAACAAGACCGGATGAAAGCCTAACAATGAAATGGGGAAAACGTGCAGAAAGGTTCAGTCAGGAGGAGAAGACTACAGGTGCTCTGTATTATTATCTTTTCAGTCAAACAATTAAGACATTACAAGTAGAGTTAATTGCTTGTGCACGAATGTTAAAATGGTACAGATCACAATCATACACATGTATGCATAATGTCTAATATGGTCAGGGGAGCAACATATGGGCTAGAGCTCACAGAAGTAAATATTTTTTCTGTTACCCTGAGATGTGAGCCTTCATATGCAATGACCTCCTATAGATAGAATGCATATACATGTACATCGTAAGTACAAGAGTAAACACATCTAAAATCAAAACTGGAAAATGATGGGATTATTACATGAAATCATAGAATAGTTTCATAACTGGCAAATATCAGCATCATGCACACTGTGAAATATGTGTGCTTCGAGTGCTCAAAAATTCTGGCAAAGAACGAAATTAGGGTGTAAACTGGCACAACTTTTTGGGGAATGAAAAACGGAAAGCGACCTTTAATGGCAGGAGCAGCAGGTGGGGTGGTCTCTTGGGGCAGTACACCACGGAAATGAGCAAATTATGGGAGAGGTGTTGAAGTGTTTCCGCCTTTCTCGAAAAGATTGACAGGCTCGAGTTATGGGGGGTGGGGTGGGGAAGGGTGGAAGGGTGGATTGTGTCTGTCACATCGGTCCATATTGACACTCATGGGATCTTGAGACAGTGGGGGAGGTGTATCCCTCCCTCCCTTCTCCCCCCCCCCCCTTTCCCTCAATGGGTGGCAGATTGACAGGAGTCAAGTGTTCTCAAACTTCCACAGGTGAACTTGGCAGAGGTACAAGAATGAGGTAGCCAACATTTTTCGGGGGCAAAATGAGCCTACTTGACAATTTAACAGGATATCAATTATCCCACACAGCAGAAGATACAAAGTGTTAGGTGTGGTGTCTAATACAAGCCATTCCCTCACTTCACAGCCTCCTATTAATAATGTGTGGACTGAGTAAAGATGTAATTTATATTGAACTTTAGTGTGAAGTCCTATTTTAAACCCAAATATTACATCTTATGAATAATCCAAAAGGCCCTTTGATGTTTAACTTTGTAGAGGACAAGACAAGAGATGTTACTCTGTCAAAATTGATAATCTTGCAATTATTTTTCCTTGTTTATTTGTATGTATATTGTATTATGTTTTCAAAACTTATAAACTTCTCATCAAGTCTGTATATGTTCTTTTTCTTTCTTTTTTGAAGAAAGAGTCCTCAGAAGGATATCAGAATCAAACTGACACACACACAAAACAAAATCATTGTTGCAATTCGGGCTTATTTCATACTTTTGTTGTCACCTGACTGAAATAGTGTTATCACAGCATTATTTCACATATTTCTCATGCATTATGTATCCATTTAAGAGCATATTATTAAAAAAATGGTAGTTTCTGATGGCATATATGAAAACTATGTTTTACTTTTTAGCGCAGGCAATCAAAGGGAGAGGGGAGATGGTTCACTGCAACTCATAACATCTTGGAACCATGAAAATACATCCCTTAAAAGAAAAAAAAAAGAAAAATCACAGCCTTTGGTACAACTCAAGTCACATGAGGCATTTAATGATTTTTCCCCTTCTTTCTTTTTCCTGGCCTGGCTGGGTGATGCCTTCGGCGCAACGCAGGAAATAAGAATCAAGACGTAATTTCGGTTCTCCACCTTCAAACTCAGAGGCACTCTAATCTATCACTTACCTGAGCACCCTGGGCTATATTTAGACCCTGCCGCTCCTGTCGACGAGTTGCCCTCCATTTCGCATGTTTTCTCTTCCATTTTTTTTTTGTAGTTGTTTTTGAAATGTTCTACAAGGATGTTCCACCATGTAGCAAAACCTGAATTTTTGGAAGACTACAAGTCTTTCATATCTTTTAATAATAGAACTTTTCAAATTCGGTGGACGGCATGGCATATTTACAGAAAATACATGGTTTTTGAAGGGTATCTAATTGCCACCTAATTGTAAATTTGTAAATGTTTCCTCATTTTTGAACCATACCACAATTATTGCAATCTTCAATGTGATGAAATGCAATAACATAAATTGCTTGATATTCAAAGCTGTGTGAGTATTTTGTATTTTCTTTTTGAATACTCCCTCAATTCAAAATACTGTACTCTCTAAAAAAATCGAGTGAAAATATTCACTCTTAAAAGAGTGAATACAAAAAAGAGTGAATTTAGAGTGAAATTGGAGTGAATCTTGAGTGAAAATGTTTATTTTCACTCATTTTGGAGTGACCTCAGGGATCACTCGAAGATTTTGGAGTGATCCCTTAGGTCACTCTAAAACGAGTGAAAATGAACATTTTCACTCAAAATTCACTCTTTTTTGTATTCACTCTTTTAAGAGTGAATATTTTCACTTGATTTTTTTTTTAGAGAGATTGATAACTAATAATAATATTCAAAGCTTTTGCCTATATGTATAGTAATGTACATACGAAGACAATCAAATTAAAATCTGAGGTGCATTGGTAGAGTTTATGGGTATGGAGACGCAGAAGATTTGTTCATCATTTTCTTCTACCACAAAATCACACAAGAGATAAAACTGTTTTGGAGTTTTTATCTAGACCATACTTTCCTACACACTGCATGATCTCTTCCCACACACATCTACTGTAAAAGTGGATATTTTTGTGTGACTAATTTTTAGCGCTCAACGGGATTAGAAAAGTTTTGCGTATTTTCAATTCCGCGCAATCATATGAACTACTGGAACCTATGGCCAGCAAAAATATTTACGTGCGTTTATTTTTGAGCTAGTTTCTGGTTGCGCGAAATGCACAAAAATTTCAACACCGTGAAAATTTCCACTTTTACAGTAACCTTCCACAGCAGAATGTATAAAACCTTTGGAGTGACCTCAGGGATCACTCGAAGATTTTGGAGTGATCCCTTAGGTCACTCTAAAACGAGTGAAAATGAACATTTTCACTCAAAATTCACTCTTTTTTGTATTCACTCTTTTAAGAGTGAATATTTTCACTTGATTTTTTTTTTAGAGAGATTGATAACTAATAATAATATTCAAAGCTTTTGCCTATATGTATAGTAATGTACATACGAAGACAATCAAATTAAAATCTGAGGTGCATTGGTAGAGTTTATGGGTATGGAGACGCAGAAGATTTGTTCATCATTTTCTTCTACCACAAAATCACACAAGAGATAAAACTGTTTTGGAGTTTTTATCTAGACCATACTTTCCTACACGCTGCATGATCTCTTCCCACACACATCTACTGTAAAAGTGGATATTTTTGTGTGACTAATTTTTAGCGCTCAACGGGATTAGAAAAGTTTTGCGTATTTTCAATTCCGCGCAATCATATGAACTACTGGAACCTATGGCCAGCAAAAATATTTACGTGCGTTTATTTTTGAGCTAGTTTCTGGTTGCGCGAAATGCACAAAAATTTCAACACCGTGAAAATTTCCACTTTTACAGTAACCTTCCACAGCAGAATGTATAAAACCTCAACGAGAGGGAGACCTTCACACTGAGAACGTTGCCAGATCAAACAGTACTTGGCTGGAAAGGAAGAAATTTGACATTAAACAAAAATAAAGGTTTAATGCAATATATTTTAACAACTTTATACTGCACTACTTCCTTTCTGGATTTCAAAATACTTAGTATGAGAATGTTTGAAAGATTTGAGAGTTGTTAATTTTCATGATGCATGATACTATAGTGTGTGGTATGTTCACATCCACTGTGCTAAAAGAGCATGATCAACTGCCAATACCTAACTGCACAATGATGAAGTTTAAAGCCAACTTCTATCAGAATTTGCATTCACACCATTTGTGCAGAAGTTTTTGTTATTTGTTTGTTTGTTGTTCTTTGGTTTTTTTGTTTTTGTTTTTTTGCTGACTGCTTTTTCAGTCAAGTGGGAAAAGTTATGTATCATTGCAAAGACAAGAAGATAATTTCAGAGAATTTCATAATACCACGGTCAGAATATCAATGTTTGGCACAACTCTATCTGATTTTCTTCCATGACAAGTTATGTTAGGAGAGAGAAGGTTCACAGATCACAAAGATGATGCAAATAAACCTATTATGATTTGATTCAATTATTTTGTCTGCCATCAGAAAATGTACACCGTAGACAGCATTGTATTGGAAACGTTTCCAGAACTTTCTACATGCAGGACCAATCTATCTATCACTCACAATTAGAAACTTTTTCACTGATACTGGTGAGATTTAGATCTGTGACGCGGACGCTAAGACGACACAGCCTCCCAGGTTGAACGATGGAAACAGCTGTCTCGCGTATGTGCAGAAGCGTCGTCTTTAGCCTTCACGTTGCAGATCTAAAGCTTGCGATTCCTCAATGAATGACGAATCATCAGCTATGACTGTGTAGAATGTTAGATGGCAGCTGCTCCTAGAACTAGAGAAGAAACGCCTAACGGGTGCATTGCACTGAGCTAGTCAAAACAAAAACACTATGTACAGCGGATTATGATAGACTTTGGAATGAGGAATTAAGATCGTGGCAGTCTGTGAGGAAGTGCTTCAAAACAAACAAAATGAAATTTGAAGCATAACCACATTTTGCTTCCCATAAATGACTTTGCATGTGTACTTTGTGGGTATCTCTCTCTCTCTCTCTCTTCTTTGTCTGTCTGCCTCTCAATAGCCACGGTTACACTGTCAAAAGTTTGCAAAGTTTCAGATCGCGATCTCTAAGATCTCAAAGTTTTGCCAGTATGACCACAAAAATCCCTACAAAACTTCTCGCGGAACTTTTTGCAAAAATTCCCACTCATTCTTTTTCAGACAGGACGTGAAGATATCTTCTTTAGACAGGACATGAAGAGATCTTCTTTTGACAGCATATGAAAAGATCTTCTTTAGACAGGGCATGAAGAGATTTTCTTTGGACAGGACATGAAGAGATCTTCTTTAGACAGGACATGAAGAGATCTTCTTTAGACGGGACATGAAGATATCTTCTTTAGACGGGACATGAAGAGATCTTCTTTAGACAGCACATGAAGAGACCTTTAGACAAAACATGAAGAGATCTTCTTTAGACAGGACATGAAGAGATCTTCTGTAGACAGGACATGAAGAGATCTTCTTTAGACAGGACATGAAGAGATCTTCTTTAGACGGGACATGAAGAGATCTTCTTTTGACAGGATATGAAGAGATCTTCTTTAGATGGGACATGAAGAGATCTTCTTTAGATAGGACATGAAGAGATCCTCTTTAGACAGGACATGAAGAGATCTTCTTTAGACAGGACATGAAGACATCTTTTTTAGATGGGACATGAAGAGATCTTCTTTAGACAGGACATGAAGAGATCTTCTTTAGACAGGACATGAAGAGATCTTCTTGAGACAAAAACATGAAGAGATCTTCTTTTGATGGGACATGAAGAGATCTTCTTTAGACAGGACATGAAGAGATCTTCTTTAGACAAAAACATGAAGAGATCTTCTTTAGATGGGACATGAAGAGATCTTCTTTAGATAGGACATAAAGAGATTTTTTCCTTTTTAGACAGAACATGAAGAGATCTTCTTTTGACATGACCTGAAGAGACCTTCTTTAGACAGAACATGAAAAGATCTTCCATTTATCAGGAAGCCTCATGTAGAATCATGGAGACTTGGCACTTCTGTCTTCTGCAAAGCACATCATAAATTCAAGAGGCACATTTTCACATCTATAGCTCAGAACTGAAGTGCATATTATGTTTGTTCTGACCATGATTTGTGATTCACCAAAAATGACAGTGATGCATGGACATGTCAGAAACACTTCATTAAGATCGGTCATATCACAGTGGGACAAGAAGATGGATTCCTTGAATAAACCCATCAGCCCCCTTCTGCAGGCATGGTCAATTTCTTCTGAAAATGTCTACTCGTGGACTGCAATTCATTCGAGTATGATTCAAGACATGTATACTCCCTGGTTTAGAAGCATAATTGTCCTTCAAAATTCCTCGCTTATTCATTTTGAGTGCCTCAAGAGGTACTCTATTCCATGGTCAAGTTTGGTCACAAAAATCCAGCAAGTGGTTTTCAAGAAGATGAAAATATGACTAAGTTTAAACGTTGAGTGTTTACATTCCGTGTTGTCTATACCCATCTACACACACTATGCATGATTAACAACAAAACAAACACACACACACACACACACACACACACACACACACACACAGAGATGCTTATGATAAAAAAGGAACAAATATGTAGATATCCTTCCTCGTTCAAAATATCTGAAAGTGTTTGGTATGAAGCTATTATGGGCATGGGCATGCTAATGATGTTATATGAAAGTCTAACAAATTAATTTTGAAGGATCAATATTTCCACTGCATTAATTAGGGACACACTACATTGTGGACATGCACCGTACTGGCGGTAATCTACAGCTATAGCCATGTGTACAACTGTAATTTGCACTTATTTTAAGAGCACTAGAGATTACCTAGCAACAGCGTATAGTGGGGATTGTGTTACTTAGTACTGGTATTTATAGTCAGAGTCGTTTCCATGGTAATGGATGTACTGCGGCCAAACATCAAGTAGATGATACATCGTACAATCTCTAACTCGTAAATTAATCGCACAAAAGAACAAGGTCTGAATCTGTTGACACAAAACCTGTGATGAATCTGTTCAGAATTACTCAAACACACGCACACACACACACACACACACACACACACGCACACACACACACACACACACACACACACACACATATGAACACAAACAATACAAAATACAATCTCACCAGACTCTTTCATTATACATGGTGTTCACAACTTACAACAGAACATCACTAGAAATTGGGTAATATGTTGGTAACCTTCAAGAGAAAATCACGGCAATGCAGCAACCTTCTCAGGTAAGATGCCATACAATATCCATGAGTTGTTTTCTAAGAGGTTTTTTTTTTCTAAAAAAATGAGACTCTCTGCTAATGTGTGTGTCTATTCAAAGTTTACAGTCAAAGCTATAGAAAGCAGAAGGCATTCACCAGCACACTACACGACCTGTCACAATTAGGGTAAATGAAACACAGCGACACCAATTGGCTTCTACAGCCACTACTGTCAGCGCCTGGGAGGTGGGCGGCCTGTTACCATGGCCGCAGTAAACAATCAGAAATATGGCAGCCGTGGCCGCACAATGGAACTAATTGACGTGCCATGATTTGCGGAACGTAACATCAATATTTTGCTGGCCTGCGATCTATATATATATTTGTAGTGGGGATTTTTTTTTTTTTTTTTTTTTTTGGCTGCTGAGCTCAGGAGACGTGTAAATAATCCAACTGCCTGCCCTGCACAGCAGGATCCATGGCTTGCAAGGTAGAGCAATTATAAACATGTCAAATTAGAGAGTAATTTCCACTTTGCAAAACTCACTGACTAAGGGAAAAAAACTATGGAAAGATAGATAAATTTCAATATACAAGTAACAAACAAATACCCAATCTCATACTATGCATTATAAAAATTCACGGTGTAGCTTGCTTTAAACAAATGTTCAAAAGGAACATGCTATACATAAATCACTACTGAAGTATGATCAGGATGTAAACACTATTCCAGCTCTACAATATAACGCCTTTCTGCTTTCAAATTGATGACATGATATATTTGATCTGAAGATTTATGAAGACATTGCGACACATTACCAAAAGCCATGGAAATATATGCTAGATTTTCTTAATTACATGATGGAGTTTCAATCAGGGAAAGAATGATGGACATCAGATATACAACAATTATCCCTAAAACATTTAAGTGGTCATGAACAGACCTAAACTAGTGAGAATATGACATCTCATGTGGTGATAGCTTTATGAAAATATTTCCTTCACTCTCTAAGTTTAGGAGCTTCCATTACCTGTCTGATTGGAAGATGCAATACATATTCACAAGACTAAAGGAAACTTAAAGGGGAAAAAAAGTCTTTCAAATTTCCCTGCTCTGCTGCATGCTGACACAGGCTCAGCTGAACAATTAGATCTTTCACCCCAAAAACCAAACGTTACCTCACGACAGAAAGTAGCAGCAATTTAGCAGTCATCTTTAAGAGGGACGTCAATTTCTTTCCCATGATGTGTGAATGAACAGATCAACTATATGCAATCAATTCCCATGCAGCGTATCCTCATTGGATCATGCACAATAATGCCACAGATAGAAATTTGTTGATGCGCGAAGGCAGGAAACGCTGAATAACTGCTCTGGCGCCTGCTCTCCCTCGAGTCGGAGGGAGCTTGAAATTGGGCTTGATCCTCCAAGCAAGTTGGCTTGTCTTGGTGCTTGTCTGTGCACTGATTTCAGCAGACTGATGATTTCACATGAGGCAAACCATCCCCTCACCTTACTATGGACAAGCTGATTATATGTGGTGAATGAAAACACTGGGGGAGGGGGAGGGAGCTACTGTAAAAGCTGTTATTTTCACCATACAGATATTTTCGAGAATGAGGAGGTAACAGACATTTTTGAAAAATGTTGTTTTCGCTATTTGACATCGAGGCTATTGTAAGTGCACTAATGCCTGTTTGTTTGCATCGCCACTTCAAAGTCCATGTACTTGGTATACAATCAAGTGCACAAAGATAAGAACAGATGGCAATATTTTTGCATGTTGTTACATTTGTAGCCCAACAGTCATTTGCAAAAATCATGAAAATAACAGCTTTCACACTATCCTTTGACTATGTTATTTGGATTTAAGGTCAGAACTGCCTATAGGCACATCGGTCATAACAGTTCATCTCTATAAATAATAGTCCCTACTGTTGGGGAGTAAATTCACAAATTCTGCATTTGTAGCTTTTTAATGTAACCTACGAATGACTTTTACAGGACGGCGATGTCCTATGAAAACAACATGTCATTTCCTTTGGGTATTAAATGTTCAGCCTATTTTCAGTTTTCCATAGTAGGATATTGAAATCAACATGCCTGCAGATATAATGACCCTGTTAATGCCTCAATTGTGACCCCCCCCCCCAAAAAAAAAAAAAGAAGACGAATATGACACCAAAGACACACAACTGAGGCAATGTGCTAAAACCAAAAACATGATATTAAAGTGTCTTTGATGTGGTACTCCAGTCTCATGTTTACTACAAGAATTAGAGCATACCACTATGATATGCATGACACTGTTAACCCCGGCAGTGCTCTCCTCACCACCATCTGGCATGTACATCTGAAAACTGACAGTGTACTAGTAATATTGTCAATGAGTCGAGATTGCCTGATCCCCCTAATCCCTAATGTGTCACCACATCCTGCCAGTTGGATTAAGGTGTGTTGCTACACCTGAGTGGGCTTGCTAAATCTACAACTACTAGATCAAGTTTAAATCCATGGGATCACTGTATGCTGGTGAAAAAAGCTTCGCAAGTTTATAAACTGAGTTTCTAAGCACGTAGAGGATTAAACACCATTAATACAAAGTTAAGCTTCACATGTGTCCATTCTTGGCAGAAGCTATGCCCACGCTTACAGTTCCATGACCTGGCCACAAGTTTGTGGTTTCTGTCATATTTCTTCATTATTTTTTTTTCCTACTACGCTGGAGGGGAACATCTGCCATGGTAATACTCAAACAGATCATAATCGTAATTGCTCTTTCCAATCTAATTACAGACCTTGACTCAGTACTAGTTTCATATAATTTATGAGAAGGCAGTGCCCACGCTTTAATGGCCACGGGCAAAATGCACAGCAGTAGCCTAGAGATTACTGAGCTTGAAGTTGCCAAACTGAATTTTACTTTGTTTTGCTTTGTTTACTTATAAACATCAGAACTAATCATGTTGCACCCAATCCTTCTCAGCAAGACAGGCCATATTAAATTTGGATCTAGCATTTTTACAAATTTCACTTTTATTCATCAGCATAGACTTTAACCAATAATTCATTTTCCTGTTACATACATGCAACATAAATTCAATATTTATTTTCATCTTATACTGTCATATCTTAATATGTTGCTTGATATGTCTCTGTCATTTGCAAAATCTTTATTTAATCATTTGCAATTCTATATTATACAAATGATGCACAGGATAGAGTGCGTTAGTGTAGGCGTAGTGCACTCGAGGGTATTTACAATTGTGAAACATGCACGAGGCGAAGCCGAGTGCATGTTGCACTACATTGTAAATACCCGAGAGTGAGCTACGCCTACACTAACGCCACGAAATAATCCTGTGCATCATTTGTTTTATAAAACGGGTCGAAAATTCGAAAACTAACATCATTTTTCAGCGTTTTTCACGTACCTTTGTGGGTCAAGACGTCCGAAGATTTTACGCACGTCGCACTCGCGGAAGTCCCGCACATACAGTATAAGTATAATGGGGGGTTGGGTTTCCGGACACCCGCATGAAAACTTACTTATTTTACATAGAATATGCACCCTTTACCTTAAAGACTTGATATAGACTCCTCATATAGGCCTACTAGACAACATACTCTGAAAACGGCGTGAGAATTAACCTGCTAAATCGTTGGATTTGCTCTTCAAAGTGACTCCATGTACGCGTCCGGTCCCATAACGCTTGGTCTACTGTACTGTACAAAGTGTACGTATAGTACGGTACACAGTATACGTACGTACGCCACATATGTTATGCACAAGGGATCGAGAAGACAGGCCGGCCGGCCGGCAGCCCGAACTAGAGTTTAGTTGTTTACAGGATTGACAGCGCGTACGCGTATGCATGCAATTCATCAAAGGAGCCGCCGCGCGCACAGACGATCGGCAATCTGCCATAGGATTACAGGCAGTGCAATTGTACTGAAGTAAAGGAAGGAGGTGTGTCTCATTTCAGCGCTTCCTATTGGCTACATTCTTGAACCCATTTTATAATTACAAATAAAGCATACTGTATATTGTTACATGGCAAACTGGTAATCATTTCCTAATGTCACTAAATCATGGAAGTAAAGTAATTACAAATTCTGACTTCAGTGCACTGTAAAGAGAGATGGTGATGTCTTTCACTAAAAATTATAATTTCACCAAAAATCCAAAAGTGAAGAACATGTAAAATATGTCCATCATGCAAAGATGCAAGAGTTATCATGTATAATATCATTTGCATAATGGGTGTGCATTTTATCCATCTTTTAGTTTTAGTACCGTATTCGCCGGCAATATGGCCGCACTATTTTTAACAAAAATAAAACAGTACAGTCGGGGTGAGGCCTATACGCCAACACAAGCAAATTACTGTATTGTCTTTCCAACTCAAGAGAATCACCTGCCTGACTGACACTTATAATATAATAATGTAGGACATGGGACCATGAAATGTGCCAATTGTTGTTGTTATTGTTAGGAAATGCGTGGAATAACAAATAGAAATAACAAAGTTTCTTATAAAAAGATACCGTAGAAAAATAATGAGGTTTTGATCAGAACAAAATCCCTCTGATTTGTTTTTCTGTTTTTCAATACCAATGTCGGGATGCGGCTTATCCGGCATTGCGGCTTTATCGCTGGCAAATACAGTATATCAAAGTTGCTCAGATTTGGCCTGTAAATACTGTAAAACGAGGAATGTTCGCGTACATTTTAATTTCACGATTTTCGCGAGAGCCAAGATTCACAAAATTAAAATGTACGCGAAAGTTCTTGTCTACACTATATGCACTGAATGCCAGTGGCAATTTGTGAAAAATTTCATGCTGCGAAAAAGGCCATCTGCAGGCTCCAATTCGCGAAAATTTTATGCCATGAATATATCATGTTTTACAGTATCATAAGGATTATATTTGACCAGTAGGCCTACTGAAGTACTGTATACGCTATAATTTTCGCGTACATAAATTTTCGCGAATTGCCGCTGTCACACATTTTCGCGAGTGGTTAAATTCGCGATTGGGGGACCAGAGAAAATACGAAGTGGCAAAGAAAGTGTGAATTTTCAACTTACTAGCAAATAAGAATGATACTAGTTATACACTGCATGAAAAAGACTTGCCAAACTCTGCGAACTATTAGTTCTGACGAGTGGTCCCCTTGTGATGATGGATTGGCTCTCTACAGTATTCGTATTAAAATAGACGTGGACGTGCGTAAACAGGCTTAGCCAGTATGGTCTGTTCGGTAAGCCGTGACATGGTATACTAGTACTGAAATGTTCGTATCATCAAGGCAAGGGATTCATTTTGGAAGGTAATATTTTCATGTGTTGTTAATTTCGCGAATAGCTCCCAACTCGCGAAATTCGTGAAAATAAAACCCCCGCGAAATATATAGCGTATACAGTATCCCTGCTGACTTTCTGGCCTCCTTTGCTATTTTAAACACAGCAATGACTCTAAAACTTTCAGAGTTGCTCAAATCTATGGAGATAATTTTCCACATGAGTTGTATTTAGAGGCTCTGACATGGGCCCAGTTTTCAAAGTTTAAGCACTTCACTCCATCTTAAATGGTGAATGCTTAATTTAAATCTAATGTAGAATTGTGATCAATCATGTAAATATCTGATATATGCAACCTAACAGTTTCTCTCACCTGATCTAATCTGTGCATATTTCAGCCTTTCACTTTCCAGCATATTTCAGAGGGATAATTCATTCATTGTAAATGACAAATACAAATCTGTTCTAACTAAAGATTATGACTCGCATTATGCATATCAAAGCTATTGCAGTCTCCTGTCAGTGCTAATTTATGACTTTCATTATGAAACAAAAGTGACAGATGTAAGGAAATGTATGCACTGAGGTATATAATCCTCCTCCTTTTATTTCCCGTGTCCTCTGGCGACATTGCAAAATAGAAGTAACAAGATCTTTTACATGTACTCACTCTATATTTCATACGGTAGACATAACTCGACCATGAAAGACATCTGGCTCGAATCATATCAGGCGATTTCTGTCTTCACGCTTCTTAAGCCCGCCGATTTGAAATATGCATTCATATGGCTGCTTTTTATTTTGACTGTAATGAGTGGGAGTAGATTTGGTGGAAGGAAGAAGGTGGGGGAGGACCTAGGGGATCGTAAGGTAACCCATAGCAACTGTGCAGATTACATTTCGACCATGGAGATAGGAGGGAGATTAATGGTAGACTGTAAATCAACTGAAAAGCACTTCATTCCTTCAAGGTTACTACAAATTATTCTTTTACTATACACATCAAATTGATAATATGTTCGACATGAAATATTTTAGGCAAAATATCTATTTTGTATTTCATAATTTTACTCAAACTGCAATAATCATGATAAATTTTTAAAAATGATTATAGATATTTTTCAATATTCAAGTACCATTGAAAGGCCCAAGCACACTCACACACAGCATGATGCACTTACAATGATTACAACCTGTACCTGCACAATATTTTCCATTTTGGTTTCTTACTTTCCCTTTCTTCAATATTCTATTCTATTCTATTCTCGGGCCACCATTATTTCGAGCATTTACTGGGCTGACGACGTGCAGTCTACTGTATTTTTTTTCCTTTGTGAACACTTCTCTTATTTGCCATTGATTAGGCTTCCTTGATAACAAATTTACAAATTATGTTTGCATTGTGTTCTGCTGTCAATAACATTTCAATATAATCATCGCTGATGTTACATGTTGTGTTGTGTTATGTTATGTTTAAATGTTATGTTATGTTATGTTATGTTATGTTATGTTATGTTATGTTATGTTATGTTATGTTATGTTATATTATATTATGTTAATTTATGTTATGTTATGTTATGTTATGTTATGTTATGTTATGTTATCAATTATGTTATACTGGAATGTTGAAAAATGCAGAAATAAAACTAAACCCAAACTGTTCAGATAAGAAACTGGCAACGGGCAATGGGTGGATGGATTAAGACCCTCCCCTTCCCCCCTCCTCCCCAACAACCCCCTCCCTCCATCCCAAGCGGTCAATCAATCTTGTTTTTTGGCAAACCACATGTGACCCCACTCTGCGATTACTGCCAAGGTGTCTGCACACAAACATGCTGGGGTGGATCAAGGACAACAGTCAGTCAACATCAGGCCGATTTCACGCAACGCTTCTTGCTTCCATCTCTCCTCGCAAACGGTACACACCTTTGGTTCCGTTGATGCAGGGGAGGCGTCAAAGCACAGAATTACTCAACGATCCTCCACAATCTTTCAAATACCGACACCTGCTTAATGCATAGCCATGCACTTATGTGCACATACATGTGTGTACATGTAATTCAACATGAACGTACACACATTGCCCACATACCACATGTAATGGGAATGCCATGCATGGTTACACGTGTACGTGGTCACATAATGTTCAAGTTCTAAATATAATTCTTAGTGTGGTGATTGCTAACAACTATGACAAATGAGAGTATTACAATGGAAGTCTGTTGCCTAGTCCGTTTGAATATAATCTTATGGTTTATACCACAAATTTCCCCATATCATGTACAATGTAATGTGGCATCTCAGGGATAACAATGGGTAGTCTTAGTCACATGACCATGGGTAGTCCTGGTCACCTGGAAATGAATAGTCTTTTGGTCACCTGACAGTGGGTAGTCTTGGTCACCTGACAATGGTCAGTCCTGGTCACCTGGCAAGGGATAGTCTTTAGTAACCTGACAGATGAGTAGTCATGGTCACCTGACAATGAGCATTCTTGGTCACCTGATAATGGGTAGTCACAGTCACCTGATAATGGATAGTCTTGGTCACTTGGCAATGGTCACCTGGCAATGGGTAGTCTTAGTTACCAGACAGTGGATAGTCCTGGTCACCTGGTGGGCAGTCCTGGTCACCTGATAATGAGTAGTCTTGGTCACATGCTATCATCATTGATTAAGAAGATTAAAACCACTCATGATGTCCCAGTAAGGAAAGGATACAAAAAACATACAGAGAATTCAACATGTTTTCATTTTCAAGCATATGAAAGAGTACTTCATCTACCTCTTTAAGAAGACAGGGGAATGATAATCCTTACCATACATCAGTAACAAGTCATAGGAATGGGTACTTTTCATGAAGACTCACATTTTGTGAAATTCTCTACTTTATATCATTGCATTACTGTGACATTGTTGGTTAAAAAAGTCATGACATTGAACAGATTATCCAATTTCCATTAAACTTCACACTTCTGCTTACAAAAGACTAGAAACAGCTTTGTCAATGTCGCCATGGGATGCTCTATTACAAATGTTGTGAATGCTCACAGCCTGATAACTTTTAATAATCTGTTGACTTTCTTACTTTTGAGTCTGAAGAGATTGCATTTCCTCTGGGGTATACAACCTCCTCTGTAAGTTCATTAACCTCTATTTAGCCAGACTTGGGGGAGTTTGGCATCATCCCGAACCCTTTCAGTGCCAGGGACTTTGGCCAGTGAATACAACGCTATGTTGTTTTCTGTGCCAATCAGCACTTAAAGCACACAAGGGTCTAACCCAATGAGCATGTCTGGGAGTCCATGAGTTAAGTATCTTTTTTCCTCAAACATTTAACACCCCCTCTCCAAGCAAAGACAAAGAGCATTCCAATCAATTAACCTTCCCATCAAAGAGAGTGCGCTCACCTGGGTGAACTTTAAGAGGGCAAAGAAACTGTAAAGTCATGTCAAGGCACTGCTCCTTCTCCCCTCCTCCCCCCCCCCCCCCCCCCCATAGGAGCCACACTCTGCCAACGATCTATGCCCCATCTGACGCAGGTGTTTCTCTACCGGGGAGTCATCACCTACCACTTGGCATGGGATGGGGTCGCAGGCTTTGGTGTGTGTGCTGTCCTTTCCTACGATTTATGTCTAATGTCGTGAGATTTGACACCATCCATGCTTTGTTATACCAGTAGCAAAATCAATATGCTATACAAGCCATTTATGTGTGTGTGTGTGTGTGTGTGTGTGTGTGTGTGTGTGTGTAAATTTATGGAGCTATTTACTCTTTTGTATGTGTTTGTATATGAGTACAAAACTGATTGCTTATTGATGAATAGTTTGGACACACATAAAAACCAAATTGACATTCACCCATCTTAGAATGAAGAAAAAAAATCTATTGTTCATCTAACATTACATCTGTGACTTTCAATTGACATTATTAATCAGAAATGTATAACTGTCGGAATTCTTACATGAAAACTGTCAAACTAAAGCTTTCATAACACACAATATAGTCGGGTCTCTTAATTTGAATTAGGAAACAAAGTACACACTTTTCTGTGGTATGATGCTTATCCTTTTTTAACAGTTTTTACTACTTATTGTTACTGGTTCATGAAGTAGAGCAGAAAATAATCTTTATTATATACCTCATAAGTGAGATTTGTATCACTGATTGGTCAAAAGTATATCACGTGACAAGGTGTAGTCCCGTCTATCTTGCCCTGGGGTTTTCATGTAAGTGATAGAAAGGCAAAACCCTCGTGACAGAATTCGTAAACCCTCCGCGACTTTTGTACACATAACAAGTACACTAGACTTCGCGCGCGGTGTCCGCAACCCCTCCACCGTCCAAGGACGTTCACTACGCGCATCGTATAAACACATATATGCAAAATCATCGCACTAGCGTACAGCGCAGCAGGCATGTTTCAACGTGGCACGGTGATCGAGCGCTCCTCCGTGATTTGAAGTGAGCTGGATCAAAGATCGTACACTTTGCAATTAGAATTTCTTAGGATCCCGAAGCAGAGACAAATCTCAGCATGTTAGAAATATCGAATTAAAACACGAGCGACGGGAAACTGGATGTATATTGTAATCTTCTGCCAAGATTCTATGCAGGAGCTCGCCAAAGGCCTTGTGACTGTGAGTGAGTAGGGCCTACAATGTACCGTGCGTACTGGGTAGTGTACGAAATGCACGAAAACCATGCAAGCAAGCGCAGGCTGTGGCCTGATTTTAGGGCTAACGTTTAGGCCTAACAGTTAGAATTTACTTCGTATTTGCCTAGTCCTAGATCTTGGTTAAGTCTTAAACGATGAGGTATATAAAACAAATATTAACTGCTCTGTATTCGGATGGTGGTGGAAATTATCATTCCCGAGGTGCTTTTCATACCGACCCTTCTATCAAAGGGTCGGTATGAAAAGCACCTCGGGAATGATAATTTCCACCATCATCCTCATGAGCAGTCAATATTTGTATAATATGAACCCTACCCTCATCTTATATTTATGTTTGTTTTAGTTGCAGGATGTTTAAAAGCTAAATTCTCAACTGATATTAAACTTGACAAGACATTTAATAGATAATTAAGTTCTAGTTTCAATTTGAAATTGAAAATATCTTTAATCCCGAAATTTCTCTCTGATTTTGTGCAGATGTAATTCAATGGGTTCCATCAAATCTCTCTCCAGTATAGGATATGCAGTTAATTCAGAGGTGCCAATTTAATGATATTGTATTTTTCCGCAGCAAGATTCACCAAGAACTTAACCCATTAGTCACTGAAACAGCCAAAGCCAACAGTCTTATTAATCTTTAAAAATGCCTGAAACCACCCGTCCATTTTTGAAAAAAAGTTTTATGCTTTACCTTTTTTTTTTCTTGTTTTCATATAGAATATAAAATCATGTCATTTGAAAAAGGTCAAAGGTCAACAAATTATGTCAGAATTACCTATGTGGCACAACATTCTCCTGGTAAAGTCTTAGGCTTTCAAATAATCATAACTTATAACAGTCAAAAATAAACATGCAGATCATTATGTAAAGATTCTTCAGTGGCTAAAGAGTTAATGGGATAACACAAAGAAAAGACAAAGATGTTCTTAGATATTCTTTTCCTCCATATGGCCAGATACTAAAGTGGAATTTGATCTGAAATAGATTGACCTATTCAGTCTGACCCTACTTCATCTTCTTTAGTGGAATTTTGAAGAGAAAACATGAGGATTTGACAACAATAGCTCTATCAAACACTCTCGGAGAAACCATGCTAACAACCTTTGCCTCACACCTGTCATCAACACTTAAGAACACTAATGTGTCAACACCCACATTAAGTTGGGGTGACTGTAATCTTTCCTCTTGTTTTCTGGCCCACAGGCTAATATGGAGGCGGAAGGGATTCGACAGCAAAAGAGTGGAAAATAAAACATGAAAATGATTAAAAAATTATGAACAATTATGAACAGTGTCACATTGAATGTGGGCGGAATGCCAACATATCCTTTTGATGTAGACGATTATTCCTTGGTTGGTGAAAACAGGAACATTGCGGCAATATGCGCGGTCAGCCCGGCAAAAGGTCAAGAAGTTTTAAAAGATTGCGAAGATTTTATGATGTTAAACTTCTTTTTTTTGTCCCATCATGCTGACAGCCAAAGGAGGTGGGAACTCTTTCCACCTCCCTGGGCAGCCCAACTTCTCAATTTTTGGATTGAGAGGTTACGCTCATTAATACGTTTGTGCAAAGAAGAAAGAGTGCGCCATCTGATGGCTAGTAAGTGCGCCATCTAATGGCTAGTGATTGTGATGTATTGTAACAATGAACACCTGTACAACACAATAGTCGTGTGCTTCTAAGGCAACGCCCGCAAACAGGTGGTGGACTGGTCACGTGACAAAGATCACAAAGTTTCTGGCAGTTTCTGGCGGTCACACTGGCAAAAGATTACGAAGTCTGGTGGAGGTGGGGGAAATATCCCTGGCTGGAATGGGAAGTTTTGCGAGAAGTTTTGTGGGAAGTTTGCAGTCACATTGGCAAAACTTCGAGATCTTAAAGATCTTGATCTTAAACTTCTCAATCTTTTGCCAGTCTTACCGTGCCTAATGGGTCCACGTCATTATCTTTTCTTCCCACTACTTTCTGTGCACATGTTAAAGTGGGGGGTGATAAAAGGTTGAAGAATTTGCTGTATGAGAGGAGCACCTTGTCTCTCTGATCATAGATAACTTCTATATTCAAATTCTTGATTAAGATATCAATTTACAATATACAGTTTGAAATATCAAAAGAGAAAAACCAGAAAATTGGACAGTCATCTTAACAATCCGCTGATCATCTACTCCGTTAAATGGGCTGGAAATGATGATGGGAAAGAGTCAAAAGTTCTGGCACAGTCATTGAAATTGGTGCCCTGATGACCCACTTGGGCTAGTTCTTTAACCTGTTGAAGACTACACGAGAGTACACTCGGGCAGGTGTCTATGGGAAATGCAGGCTGTAGCAAAATCAGCCTGTTCTTAATGGGTTAAATAAAAATAGGAGCATGGGCTTTGGATGAACACATTTTATTTTCTTCCTTAAATTTCACAGGTAGAGATTGAGGGAGAGTCCATCTTCTTCATAGCCATGAAACTGGAGCCATGATTAAATATGCACTGCCGACAATCAGAGAAAAAAAGTGTGTCATGTAAACGCTTTCTTTGTTACCGCTGATAACCTGCTTCTTTCGACCTACATGCAGACAGAGAGAGAGAATGAAAAGAAAGACGGACCAAAGAAATGGTCATACCGGTCCATTTCAACTGACTACATGAAGACTTTACCCCTCCATCCCCAGCTCCCCCCCCCCCCCCCCCCCCATACTGGGTTCTAGCAATCAATCAGTTTCGAGATTCTCAAATTTTGTTTGGCAGTTCTCCGGCACAAATTACAAAATATGCTCCATGTAAATGAAATTAGAATTTGCTGTGGCTGTGGTTTTGGAGGTCTTTGTCTTCGGGTTGTTGTTCCTGTTACTCTCTCTCCCTCTCTCTCTCTCTCTCTTTCTCTCTCTCTCTCTTTCAGTGCTCCTTTGATTAATCGGTAACTTGAAAGAGTCTGATGTTGGAGGGAAAGAAAACCAACAACAAAAGTGTTTTGTTTACGCATGGCTGAAAAAAAAAAAGACATCAGAATCCTGAAGACCACCTGCAATTTTGACGAGACACCAATGTATCTTAATAAACTGAACTCAGATATAAACTTGCCAAACCTTTTTGGCCAAAAAGTGCATTTGTCCTGGTCTATGGCAGCAAAAAGCCAAGAAAAATCAACCTTATAAAAGTGTTGGTATTTTCCCTGACTGTCTAAGCCACTGAACTTATATGATAAATGCAGTTATGAGTTTTACAAATGTCAATATGCATTTAAACTTCAGGTTTGATTTCCTATGTAATCATTTTGTCGAAAGCTTTGTAAAACCTTTTTCTTTTTTAACCCATTGAGGACAAGTTCCAAGTATACTTGGGCAAGTGTTTATGGGAAATGCATGTTGTAGCAAAATCAGTCCATTCTCAATGGGTTAATAAGTACTTTTACTCACATACTCTTGCCATGTCATATTCAGCTAACCTTCATGAAATTCTATGTGCCAGGAAGATGTTTCTGCAGATACACCCTTCTGTTAGACTATGCATGAGGATTCTCGAAATGGAGATAAGCCCTTCTGCCATAACATGGTTGTAAAGACCACACACTCTATGTACCATTGATTGGAAGGAGGTTGTCAGGCAATGTCACAGTTGTTCAAAGAAAGTAGTATGTTGATGCACCAAATTTTTGTTCTCTTCATTATTAAAAAGTCAAAATTCAGGCAATCATGAGGAAGAGAATCTGTTTTCATAAACTAGAGAAGCACTCTGAGAGCGCAGACCTCCGCCAAGCATGCAGCTCATTTCAACCACTGATCTTGTTCTTCCATATATAGAGATATCAGTGATTTCCACCCATACGTACTTATAGCATTGTGTGCAGAAAGCCGCCCGATTTCCCAATATAGAAACCTTTGTTAGTTCATAAACCCTCAGCTACACGGCACGCCTCGCCCTAGCAGAAACTAGAGCACATACTTTAGTGCGCGCTTGCAAACCTCAAATACGCGCAGCCTGAACTCCCAAGTTCATTGACCCTACCTGCCAAAAATATCAAAAATCCTTCATAAATTCCCAAAAATTTCTCAGATCACTACCAAAAGTTAATCATTTGTTACTTGTGTCATTCTCAACCTTTCCAGCAAGTTTCATCCCAATCCATTGACTGCTTTTTGAGTTATTTTGCACACGGCCAAACTAAGTAACTATCTAACTAACTAATTAACTAACGAAAAAACCAACGGTAACGAAAACATAACCCCCTCCCTTGGCGGAGGTAACAAACCCCTGTAAGTACCCAGGCAAGCAGTGGTAACTTTGCAAAGTATTCTCATCAGCAGTCATTTAATCTATCCAAAATGGACCAAATAACATGTTAGCAAGCTCACTCACATGCAGCAACATGCTACAGTCCAACAGAAAGGCCACGGTAATACAAAAGAGATTAGGAGGATTAGGTAATCTTTGTTCATTGGCACAATGTGCCAGGCATCAGAGCCAATCTGAGCAAAGCACATAATAAAGGGCTAATGAATGCAACCTTTCATGTATGGTCTCACACAGCCAAGAGATAATACCTTTTGCTCCATCTCCTTCTTAATCCCCATGTCTGCCAATCCCCCCCCCCCCCCCATTAATATCCCCAGAACATGAAGAAGATGGCACAAACAACTTCCACTTGGGAGGCATTCACATACTGTATGGCTGCTTATAAGTATTCTCATCAGCAGTCATTTAATCTATCCAAAATGGACCAAATAACATGTTAGCAAGCTCACTCACATGCAGCAACATGCTACAGTCCAACAGAAAGGCCACGGTAATACAAAAGAGATTAGGAGGATTAGGTAATCTTTGTTCATTGGCACAATGTGCCAGGCATCAGAGCCAATCTGAGCAAAGCACATAATAAAGGGCTAATGAATGCAACCTTTCATGTATGGTCTCACACAGCCAAGAGATAATACCTTTTGCTCCATCTCCTTCTTAATCCCCATGTCTGCCAATCCCCCCCCCCCCATTAATATCCCCAGAACATGAAGAAGATGGCACAAACAACTTCCACTTGGGAGGCATTCACACACTGTATGGCTGCTTGCCCGTTCATCCAGAGAGTAGCTGACCCGTTACTATGGCAACGTGCCTAAAGCTGAGGGGAAAATTGATCCATCTGAAAAGTTAAGAGCAGGGCTCATGTGAAACGTGAACAACAGATCACCCAACAAGTCTCCAGCCCAATCCACTCCCAGATGTGTTCAAAGGTAGATAACGAACTCTTCCTCATCGTGACGTAATCATTCATTGTGCATTGAAGATCAAAGCAGCTATTTCCTACCTTGTTTCATGAGGAAAGAGTCACTTTAAACATCATACAATGACAATCTAAAACTTTCTTTTTTCACTTTATGGTTGGATAATATTTACAATTCCTTTTCCCCTTTACATCCACAAAGATTTCAATTTCATTTGTTTTGTTTTGTTTGTTTTTTATCAGAAACACCCAACATTATAGCTTTTGAGGAGTTGGTGTCCTGGGTGAATGATGAATGGAATCTGAATAGTGCAAATACTCGAGAAATTGTCAATGATTGCATACAGGTATACTCGAATGATCTCTATGATAATAATAGTAATATCAATAGTAGAAAACAATAATAGTAATGATGATAATAATAAGGTCTTATTTATCCGGGGTAGCCTCTTCAGTGTTGCCACTGCTCAACCAGAGGGTCCTGCCATTATGATTACCCTAGCGTTGCCAGGTACCCATTTATACACCTGGGTCGAGAGGGACATGGTGGGTAAAAGCATCTTGTTCAAGGACGTAAAGCACTGGGCAGGAATCGAACTCGGGTCCTCCGACTGGGAGTCGGGAGTCATATCCACTATGCCACAGCACCCCTTTCTCAGCTTCTTTTGTGTACTAACAAACAAACCTGATTAAGCAAAAGTGTATTTCTGAAAATGTAACACATATAGATCCATTCTAAGGAAGAGACTGAGCTCTGTAAGTTCACATCTATGGAAGACAGCAAACAAAAGAAGATGAGAAAGTTTGTATCATTCCTGATCATTTTAACTACATGCCCACCACTGAAGTGGCATGGAGTCTTTTTCACACAAACAGCCACCAAATTGCATCTAGCTTATAAATATACATTAAATCCAGCAATGTGCAATCAGTTACCTGTTGTTCTTTTCTTTGATTATTTAACAGTAACCAAAGAAACCTTAATGAACTACTCCTTAATGTCACAAAGAGAAAGAAAATGCAATTTGTCTGAATATCTAAGTATGTTAAAATCTTCATTTCTATTCATCTCAATGCACATCTTCATATCATTTTATTTGTTAAGTGGGGGATATTTCAATATATCCTACAGAGGACATCTGGGGCCCGTTTCATAAAACTTGTCATCAGTGACAAGTTGTCATAGATGTGACAAGCTACTGAAATACTTGCATCTGATTGGCTGAGAGCAAATTTGTCATAGAAATGTGGCAGTTGTCACGGATGACAAGTTTTATGAAACGGGCCCCTGGTGTCAATATTTCTACATGGTTTCAATCCAACAATTCTTTTTTTCATTTTAATTGTCTGTCTTCTATGAATTCATAACGTTGCCTTCCATGTGGCAGAGATAGTCCCAGTGCATGCAAATAACTGGATGGTTTTTTTTTTTTTTCGAAAAGTAAGATTGGTGCGTGACAGGTTCTTCCTCAGCCCTTTCAGTTTCAGTTCCAGTTTCAGTGACAGGGGAAAGGATGCTGGATAGCGGTTTCTCGTGCGCGGGAGTGACGCGGAAATTAAAGATTTGATTGGAAACGGAGATACACAGCGGCATTCCTCCCAGTTTTTTCAAAAGCGTGGGTAAAGTAGGAGACCTGCGATGGGACGGGACGGGCCGGTCCTGAGCGTCCTTGATATCTGTGTTAATGTGGCAGTGCCGGTGCAGACTTCCTCCCCGATACCTCTAATCAGGCCCTGTTGTGGGTAATCCAAACCAGTCACTCTCCTCCCTCTCTCTGTCTCCTCTATATTTCTATCCCTCTCTCACTAAACATATATGTAACTCTCCCCTCCCTCTCTCTATCTCTCCATCTCTATCTATCTCTCCTTCCATCTATATCTCACTATCTATCTGTCCATCTCTATCTATCTCCATCTCTCCATTTCTATCTCTCTCTACCTATCTAACAAGGGATCTCTCTCTCTCTGTCTCTTTTTTCTCTCTCTCTGCCTCATCTATACCTCTCTATCTGTCTATCTCTATCTATCTCCATCTCTTACATCTATTTCTATCTCTCTTTTTGCCTATCTCTCTATCTATCAAGCTGTCTCTCTCCCTCTGCCTCATGGTGATTTGAAGTAAAACAGGGATCCTATCCTCATCAGCTTGGAGCGACCTTGGCCACCTGTTTTTGCTTGGTCCTTGCACCGTCTCCCTTACAATACATTCTAGATGCATTTTTGTGAATACACCTTGTGCATTATGCTCCTCCAATTCAAGCAACAGTTACAGACACACAAAACACCTAATCTCACACACATACATGTACACACATACACACACACACACACACACACACACACACACACACACACACACACACACACACAAACACATACACTCAAGCACTCATGTACATTCACCTGCAAAAGGAGACAAAAGCATTCTCACACACACATGCACACATGTGAAAACACAAGACTGCATTATTATAAATCCTTCCAGAGTGTTTAACAATTTACATATTAATTCTAAATCCTATTATAATGCACAGACTTTCTACACCTTGAATTATATGGTGGGACTTTAAATGCATGCATATCATTACATATTTTACAACGAATCAAATTTTGGTTCATAAGATGCCAAGTACAAATGTTGCGTAACCAGTCAAAATGCAATTCATAAAGATTATTCAAATCATCCGTCTATATCTCTAATAGATACATGTACATATTGCGGAGCCCCTCTGTAGCAAGCAGAATTTTTTGTTTGCCATTGTCAAGTATATGCCGAAGTTTGTATGCAAACTTTGAGGTAGCGCTAGGGAAATTTATATCGCAAACCCTGACACTGGAGCTGGAAACTAAGGTATAGAGGCTCTACTCTCAGTCATGCATACCACTCTTTTCTTTTCTCACCGAGGCATTACACTTAATGCTTTCAGAGAAAGAAATCACATGACGTGCTGACGGCTACTTCGATACCTCTAAACTTTAACCCGTTGAGGATGAGTCCTGAATATATTCAGGCAAGTGTCTATGGGAAATGCGTGTTGTAGCAAAATCAGTCCATCCTCAATGGGTTAAACACTACAAAGCTTATTAAGTTGTCAGTGTGTATGGAAAGTGAGTTCTTGTTTCAATAGCAGATACATATACTTGACGAAAATAGTTTGTATCCCACAAAAAAAAAACAGAAACAAACAGGTTAATAGCATCGTGATAGTGACATGAATCGTGACCAGAGCAGACTACGAGAGAATTCAGACACCATTGGGGTGCCATGGCAACCACTGTGTTCCATTTCCGGTGCACTGAGAAGAAAATAGCAAAGGAGCATGCAGCATCGTTCTTGCACTGAACGCATGCACCAATTTTCTGCTGTTCTGTTACACTGCAATCACTCATGCAACATACATGTAAGTCCTACACACACCCGTGCGAGTACTGTGTTATAAACCCTTTAAAGATTACCGAGGTACTGTAAAAGTGGAAATTTTTGCGGTGTTGAAATTTTCACGGATTTCGCGCAACCACAAACTAGCACCAAAATAAAAGCATGCGAATATTTTTGCTTGCCATATGTTCCTGTGCGTGATGTCTTGATTTCACGGAATTAAAAACACGCGAAACTCTTCTTACCCGGCCAAGCGCGAAAAATTAGTCGCGGGAATATATCCACTTTTACAGTACTTTAAGTCCTCCTCCTCTCCATACATCATGTCTGCAAATTGCTTTTTTAAAAAGAAATACTGTATATCTCCGATTTCTCTGCAAATTAATTGAAGTGCCAATCATGCAAATACTGCTGTAGAGATGCACAGAAGCCTGCATACTGTATTTGCAGGAAAAAAATGTACAAAATCACCCCAATTTCCGAAATATCTGCCACAGTCCCACAGAGTATTTTTGGTGAGTGGCAAATCAAACAACCTATACATGTATGACAGAATCCATTACAACCTACCCACAACCAGTCCAACAGACTGGAGAAAGAAAGACTTTGCAGACATCAGTCCAAGTTTTTGTTTGTTTGTTTGTTGTTGTTGTTTTTTTTTTCAATTTAGACTCGTACCATCACCATAGCAACCAAGGCTGGCGTTGTCAAGTCAACATAGGAACCAGCAGGCACAAATTGCACCATTGAGAGAGAGGGATGAGTGCAGGCAACTTTTTATTCTATAGGGGCAATCAAATTTATGGACGGTTCTTGATAACGACTAGAGGCCGTATCCACCAAAGATGAAGAAGGATGCTATTGATTACTCTAGTGCCCTTCTGTCACCCTTGAACTATTTTTGTTTTTTGTTTTTTTCATCAACTTGGACACTGTGGGGAATAAATGAGAAAGTGCATGAAATAACACAGGGTTCTATGCTCCATGGAACGTTCTCTACAGAACCCACTTATCACCATTAAGTGTCTAAATGAAATCCCTCAAAGAAGACAAAGGGGAGGGGGGCATCTTTTGAATTATGTGATGATTCTCCTTCTAAGATTGGCAGCTCAGACTTTCTCTTCAGTCATACAGCTGCTGCCTTTGTAACAAGACTATTTTATATGTTTCTAGGGCTCAACACTAAGTTGTTTTTTTCTGTAGTGGCCCATTTAAGGTCACTAAAATCTTTAAATCTGAAAACCTGCAACCCAAAAAAGAATTGTTGTGGCCCGTAATAAGAGCAAACCTAGCAATCTACTTTGAGTCTTAGTTGTCTGATTGGACAAACAAAAGATTAAAGGTTTCAGTGGTGCTACATCAATTTTTAGTGGCCCCATGCCACAACTAATGTTGAGCCCTGATTTTGCTCAAACAGTGAAGTCACTCAGCAACACATCATCAATGCTACTAGGCTCAGAAACTTATATTCAACCTCATGAAAGAACCAAAAATGAATCACAGCATTGCCATGGTAATGTATGATATTATGCAGACAGCAACTACGTCACCTGCCACAAAAAAAGAACAACAACAAACAAAAAAACGACGGGAAAATGAAGTAGCAACTCAGAAGGTTGAACAGCATTGGCATTATCAAGAAGGTAAGATAAGTATTCCGTTGAGATTCACACTGTGTCCACAGCAGCCATCGAGACAAATCACACAAGAACACAATTCTCTGCCGTCATCATTGCAAAGCTAAATGTATCTGTGTGAGTAGAGGGTCGCTTTGCCAGGTTTATTTCAAACTTCTTTTAACCCACTGAGGACAGATTGGTTTTGCTGTAACATGCATTTCCCATAGACACCTGCGCGAGTATTCTCAGGACTCGTCCTCAACGGGTTAAGGACTTACTCACTCCGAGCGTGCCAGTGGATGCTATCATGTGCTACAGGTGTATGTGTTTAAATTTGTGAATGATACGTCATAACAAAACAAAGTTTGGTCATTCCATTTCCTGCACCACCCTAATCTGCACTGGTTCTCTTCGTCCAGATGGAAATTGAAATTTGGAAATTGGAGCCTCCTGTGGAGAATGCTTGTCAGGGAGTGAAGATGGTGTACAGACTTTGTGCAAACAGAAACTCATCCACTGATTTGAGGGTATTTATGCAGGGCTCGACACTAACGGTGGCCCGGGGCCACCAAAAATGAAAGTCGGGCCACCAAATTTTCAAAAAGTTCAAATTTGGTGGCCCGCCTCGGGCCCTCAAAATTTTTTGAAAAGTAGGGGCCTATGTCAATAAATTCTGAACTTTTTGTGCCGGAAATGCATAAATGCATGCCGTGAGTGTGTGACTCATTGAAAAAAAAACAGGACTTTTAATGTTTTTTATTTTTTTTTTGGGGGGGGGGGGGCCACCAAATTTTTCTCTCGGGCCACCAAAAATTTGAAATTGACGATTTAGGTGGCCCCTGATTTATCTATTACGTTGAGCATTAACAAGAGGAACAGATGATGCACAAG
Organism: Diadema antillarum; assembly: GCF_040938485.1. Taxonomy (NCBI): domain Eukaryota; kingdom Metazoa; phylum Echinodermata; class Echinoidea; order Diadematoida; family Diadematidae; genus Diadema; species Diadema antillarum. The sequence goes on from NW_027271424.1 coordinate 1,000,551, forward strand.
AGTCACATTACCAGAGACATTATGTACTTGTTATTATCCTTTTTCTCTTTCTTCCTTTTCCTTTTTCTTTCCCTTATCATTATTACAATTAGTATTATTATGACATTCACTATTATCCATATCATTATCATCATCATAAGCAGCAATTAATAATTATAATAGTAGTACTAGTAGTACTTGCAATAACAGTTTAGTAGAAGCAGTCATAACAGTAGTAACAAGAATAGTAGTAGTAGCAGTAGTAGTAATAGTGGTGGTGGTGGTAGTTGTAGTAGTAGTGGTAGTAGTAGTAGTAGAAGTAGTAATAGCAGCAGCAGTAGTAGTAGTAGTAGCAGTAGTAGTTGTTGTTGCAGTAGTACTAGTAGTAATGATAATAGTTTCAATAGTAGTAGTAGTAGTGGTATCATTATTATTACTACCCAATTATTATGTTGGGACTATTGAAACTTTCATTTAACCCATAATAACCTTCACTACTGACAATGCAATTAGCCTTGTATTTCTTCCCCTTCTATCAATTACACCATTACCATTACTGCTACTTCAATCAAAGCTTCCCATCATTGTCACTATCACACTATTTTCATAGGTACCACTGGGCAACAGGTCATGGAGCACAATGACATTGGTCTCCATGGCAACAGTATTCCATTACATCATCTTTGGAAGTCTGGATATATTGCAAACCACAGCAATCACTTTCATATACTCTTATCGGGAGTGAGTGGGCCTCCATATGAGGGTGTAGCAGAGGGTAGAGGGGTGGAGTGGGGGGAGACAAAGAGATGAGGGTTCTCCTATTGGTCCGAATAGTCACTGCAGCAGTTTTAATCCATGAGCGGCTGTATCAAAGGATGGGGGGTGCATCCATTAAGTTACTATATTGGCACACATGGTACAGCAGGATGACAGACAGAGAGACAGACAGACAGACAAAATAAGTCAATATATCTGTCAACAAGACTGCGCCCTAGACTTATTCATCCCTCCACCACAGCAGTGGAGGCAAGGGATGCCCGTGTGTCCTCTGGTGGGTGTGTGTGGGTGGTGGGGTGGGGGGAGACAGAGTTGAAAAGTCAAGCAAGGTTATGGGGAAGATTCCCAGAAGAATCTTTGTAAAGCTGCAAAGACTATCTTACACAAACTTCTGACAAGAATTTATATCAAAACATTATCATAAAACAAATTATAAAACTAGAGATTGTAATTTGTCATCACTGACAAATTAAGGTGATCCGATTTTTTTTTTAATCAATGATTCGAGTCCTGATCGTAATAGGCATGACAATACAAGTTTCATCTGTGTTTAGAGACATTGGCCGTGTGAGGTTTGGATTCTCATTTAGAAAAGGGAGTCATATCTGCCATCTTTGGTACCAATTCTGTATACACTGAATAACGAAGATACAGCAACAAATACATATGACCTTTGACCCACCTTTACACTCCCAAGATGGCATCTGAGGAAAAAGTGGTTATTTTGTGAAATGATTCTTGCGACATCGTCTATATTCGTGTGCAAAATATGGCAAAGATAGGACAGGTATTCACCAAGATGCAAAATGCAAAGTCTTAGGTACAACATAAAATCTGGGAGAAATTCACCGAAGGGTAAGTGAGAGCTAGTGCTCGATAAAGAAAAGCATGTCGATTTTCACATTAAAAAAAAATCCCTCCCATAGAGATAACACGTCATAACGAAAATACAGAAAGAAGTACATATGACCTTTGACCTCACTTTGCACACCCAAGATGGCGTCTGAGCAAAAAGTGGTTATTTTGTGAAATGATCCTTGTTACATGGTCTTTGTGTGTGCAAAATATGGGAAAGATAGGACATGTATTCACCAAGATACAGGATGAAACATTTATGACCCTTGACCCTAATTTACATACCCAAGATGGTGTCTGATCAAGTAGTTGTTATTTTATGAAATAATGTACGTGACATGAACTAAACATGTGCAAAATATGGGATTGATAGCCATTGTTGTTGTTCATCTATTGCACAGAAAGTAGTAGAAAGAAAGAAAAATAAAGAAAAAAATGTTATTTTATAGAAATTTGAAGGAGAAGCATAAAAAAATCAGAAAAAGATAAAGTTAGGAAGGGAGATTAAGACTAACTAAAGAAAAAGAAGAAAAAAGTGTTTAAAAAAATGAAAAAAAAAATATTGGCAGGGGTGAGCCTCGAACCAGGGACCTTAGGATTACGAGTCGGATGCGCTATGCAATGACCTATTTCATGCTCCATAGGCCCTGTGTATTAAGCAAAATGACGCTGCATCGAAGCCACGTGCCATTTTCAACCAAGTTTTTCGACGTGATGCCGACGTCGTATGAAAAAATGAAGGGCACACTTACGGTAGCCCAAAGTCTCAGCTACAACATACTAAAATCTGGGAAAAATTCACCGAAGCAAAAGTGAGCTAGTGCTCGAAAAAGAGAGTCATGTCAATTTTCACTGCCAGAAAAACTGCTCTCCCATAGAGATAACACGTAAACTGGTCAAATTCTACAAGGATACATTCAATCCATTTTTACGAGGCGATGACGTCATCCAATCAAAATGTTGTTTTTACATTAATGAAAGAACATTTCATAAGCTACAACATACTGAAATATGGGAGAAAATTGGCAGAGGATAAGTGAGATACGCTCGAGTAAACTTGTAATTTGATGACGTCATTTTGAAAATTTACTTTTTTTACTTTATCAAGAAATTTGATATCTTTTAATCATTTTGTCAGCATTGCCTACCCATGAAATGACATGTACAACTCATCAGCTTTCAATATATGTAAAGAAAATGGGGGGTCACCGTCCATCCTGACGAGTAAAATCAGATTTAAAATTGGCAGTTTTTTGGCATAGTTGCACTGTATATCGCCATTGACGCGCGCACGGAATTTCAACTTTGACGGCCCCGTATGACGTCATATTGAGTCGGATTGACTTGAAACGTGGTATAAATATTCCTTGACATTTCAGACATGCGATCAAAGTGAAAAAACTGGAAATTTCAATTGCATATGAGCTGTGCGTGCGTATATGCGCGCGCGCGTACGCGTCCGTCCGATTTTTTCAATTTTTCAAAAAATGCTCCAAATGGTCTGAAACGTGTGCAAAAAAATTTTGAGCTCGATTGGAGCATACAAATATTTCAACGCGCGCGTACGTGCACGTTTTAAGAGAAAATATGAATTTTGAGAACATGAGTAGAATGCGCATAATGTTAAATATATGTGACGCAAATTTCATTGAAAAATTCTATTTCATTAATGAGATATGATTGAGAATGTGTTTTCATATAATGACGTCATAGTGACGTCACGGTCGACTGATCACTTTGATTTTAGTTCGATTGCCGTCTTTGGGACACGATACATACATGGTATAAGTTTGAACTTGATAGGCATAGTACTTTCTGAGCTAACCTCTGCACAACTTTTGGGGAGAAATAAAGAATGAAGAAGAAGACTAGAGATTGTAATTTGTCATTACTGACAAATTAAGGTGATCCGATTTTTTTTTAATCAATGATTAGAATCATGATCACAATAGGCATGACCATACACGTTTCATCTGTGTTTAGAGACATTGGCCGTGTCATGTTTGGATTCTCATTTAGAAAAGGGAGTCATGTCTGCCATCTTTGGTACTAATTCTGTATACACTAGATAACGAAGATACAGCAACAAATACATATGACCTTTGACCCACCTTTACACTCCCAAGATGACATCTGAGGAAAAAGTGGTTATTCTGTGAAATGATTCTCACAATATTGTCTTTGCGTGTGCAGAATATGGGAAAGATAGGACATGTATTCACCAAGATACAAAATGAAACATTTATGACCTTTGACCCTATTTTACATACCCAAGATGGTGTCCGATCAAGTAGTTGTGATTTTATGAAATAATGTACGTGACATGAACTAAACAGGTGCAAAACATGGAGGTGGTAGGGGCTGTTTTTTTTTAGTTATTGCAAAGAAAGTTGCACAAAGAAAGAAATATCTCAATACATCGAAGATAAGCTTTAATTTCAACCACGTTTTTAACATGATCCCGACATTGTATGAAAAATTGAAGGCTGTCTTTCGATAGCGTAAAGTCGCAGCTACAACATATTAAAATCTGGGAGAAATTCACTGAAGGGTAAGTGAGCTAGTGCTCGATAAAGACAATCATGTCAATTGTCACATTTAAAAAAATTCCCTCCCATATAGATAACACATCATAACGAAGATAAAGAAAGAAGTACATATGACCTTTGACCCCAATTTGCAAAGACAAGATGGCATCTGAGCAAAAAGTGGTTATTTTGTGAAATGATTCTTATAACATGGTCTTTGCGTGTGCAAGATATGGGAGAGATAAAACATGTATTCACTAAGATACAGGATGAAACATTTATGACCTTTGACCCTAATTTACATACCCAAGATGGTGTCCGATCAAGTAGTTGTTATTTTATGAAATAATGTACGTGACATGAACTAAACATGTGCAAAATATGGGATTAATAAGCAGTGTTGTTGTTCATCTATTGCACAGAAAGTAGTAGAAAGAAAGAAAAATAAAGAAAAAAATGTTATTTTTATAGAAATTTGAAGGAGAAGCATGAAAAAATCAGAAAAAGATAAAGTTAGGAAAGGAGATTAAGACTAACTAAAGAAAAAGAAGAAAAAAAGTGTTCAAAAAAAAAAAACTGGCAGGGGTGAGCATCGAACCAGGGACCTTAGGATTACGAGTCGGATGCGCTATGCAATGACCTATTTCATGCTCCATAGGCCCTGTGTATTAAGCAAAATGACGCTGCATCGAAGCCACATGCAATTTTTCAACCAAGTTTTTCGATGTGATACCAACGTTGTATGAAAAAATGGAGGGCACACTTACGATAGCCCAAAGTCTCAGCTACAACATACTAAAATCTGGGAGAAATTCACCGAAGCATAAGTGAGCTAGTGCTCGAAAAAGAGAGTCATGTCAATTTTCACTGCCAGAAAAATTGCACTCCCATAGAGATAACACGTAAACTGGTGAAATTTTACAAGGATACTTTCAATCCATTTTTACGAGGTGATGACGTTATCCAATCAAAATGTTGTTATCACATTGATGAAAGAACATTTCATAAGCTACAACATACTGAAATCTGGGTGAAAATTGGCGAAATTTAAGTGAGATACGCTCGAGTGAATTTGAAATTTGATGACGTCATTTGGAAAATTTACTTTGTTTACTTTATTAAGAAATTTGATATCTTTTAATCATTTTTTCAGTATCGCCAACCCATGAAATGACATGTACAACTCATCAGCTTTTAGAATATGTCAAGAAAATGGGAGGTCATCGTCCATCCTGACGAGTAAAATCCGATTTAAAATTGGCGGTTTTTTGGCATAGTTGCACAGAGTATCCCCATTGACGCACGCGCGGAATTTTGAATTTGACGGGCCCGTATGATGTCATATTGAGTCGGATCGACTTGAAACTTGATAGAAATATTCCTTGACATTGTGGACATCCGATCCGTGTGAAAAAACTGAAAATTTCTATTGCATATGAGCTGTGCGTGCGTATATGCGCGCGCGCGTACGCGTCCGTCCGATTTTTTCAATTTTTCAAAAAATGCTCTAAATGGTCTGAAACGTGTGCAAAAAAAATTTGAGCTCGATTTGAGCATACAAATATTTCAACGCGCGCGTACGCGCACGTACCAAGAGAAAATGTGAATTTTGAGAATATGAGTAGAATGCGCATAACTTGAAATAAATGTGACGTGAATTTCATTGAAAAACTTCATTCCATTAATGAGATATGATTGAGAATGTGTTTTCATATAATGACGTCATAGTGACGTCACGGTCGACTGATCACTTTGATTTTAGTTCGATTGCCGTCTTTGGGACACGATACATACATGGTATAAGTTTGAACTTGATAGGCATAGTACTTTCTGAGCTAACCTCTGCACAACTTTTGGGGAGAAATAAAGAAAGAAGAAGAAGAAGAAGAAAGAATCCGTACAGATACAATAGGTGATCCGAGAGGATACTCGGATCACCTAAAAAGTGTTCAAAAAAAAAATGGCAGGGGTGAGCATCGAACCAGGGACCTTAGGATTACGAGTCGGATGCGCTATGCAATGACCTATTTCATGCTCCATAGGCCCTGTGTATTAAGCAAAATGACGCTGCATCGAAGCCACATGCAATTTTTCAACCAAGTTTTTCGATGTGATACCAACGTTGTATGAAAAAATGGAGGGCACACTTACGATAGCCCAAAGTCTCAGCTACAACATACTAAAATCTGGGAGAAATTCACCGAAGCATAAGTGAGCTAGTGCTCGAAAAAGAGAGTCATGTCAATTTTCACTGCCAGAAAAACTGCACTCCCATAGAGATAACACGTAAACTGGTGAAATTTTACAAGGATACTTTCAATCCATTTTTACGAGGTGATGACGTTATCCAATCAAAATGTTGTTATCACATTGATGAAAGAACATTTCATAAGCTACAACATACTGAAATCTGGGTGAAAATTGGCGAAATTTAAGTGAGATACGCTCGAGTGAATTTGAAATTTGATGACGTCATTTGGAAAATTTACTTTGTTTACTTTATTAAGAAATTTGATATCTTTTAATAATTTTTTCAGTATCGCCAACCCATGAAATGACATGTACAACTCATCAGCTTTTAGAATATGTCAAGAAAATGGGGGGTCATCGTCCATCCTGACGAGTAAAATCCGATTTAAAATTGGCGGTTTTTTGGCATAGTTGCACAGTGTATCCCCATTGACGCACGCGCGGAATTTTGAATTTGACGGGCCCGTATGATGTCATATTGAGTCGGATCGACTTGAAACTTGATAGAAATATTCCTTGACATTGTGGACATCCGATCCGTGTGAAAAAACTGAAAATTTCTATTGCATATGAGCTGTGCGTGCGTATATGCGCGCGCGCGTACGCGTCTGTCCGATTTTTTCAATTTTTCAAAAAATGCTCTAAATGATCTGAAACGTGTGCAAAAAAAAATTGAGCTCGATTTGAGCATACAAATATTTCAACGCGCGCGTACGCGCACGTACCAAGAGAAAATGTGAATTTTGAGAATATGAGTAGAATGCGCATAACTTGAAATATATGTGACGTAAATTTCATTGAAAAACTTCATTCCATTAATGAGATATGATTGAGAATGTGTTTTCATATAATGACGTCATAGTGACGTCACGGTCGACTGATCACTTTGATTTTAGTTCGATTGCCGTCTTTGGGACACGATACATACATGGTATAAGTTTGAACTTGATAGGCATAGTACTTTCTGAGCTAACCTCTGCACAACTTTTGGGGAGAAATAAAGAAAGAAGAAGAAGAAGAAGACTAGAGATTGTAATTTGTCATCACTGACAAATTAAGGTGATCCGATTTTTTTTTTCAATGATTCGAGTCCTGATCGCAATAGGCATGACCATACAGGTTTCGTCTGTTGTTAAAAACGTTGGCCGTGTGATGTTTGAATTCTCGTTTAGAAAAGGGAGTCATATCTGCCATCTTTGGTACCAAATTCTGTATAGACTGAATAACGAAGATACAGCAACGAATACATATGACCTTTGACCCACCTTTACACTCCCAAGATGGCATCTGAGGAAAAAGTGGTTATTTTGTGAAATGATTCTTGCGACATCGCCTATATACGTGTGCAAAATATGGCAAAGATAGGACATGTATTCACCAAGATACAAAATGCAACATTTATGACCTTTGACCCTTATTTACATACCCACGATATTGTCCAATCAAGTAGTTGTTATTTCATGAAATAATGTTCGTGACATGAACTAAACATGTGCAAAAAATGGTGGTGATAGGGTATGTTTTTCTTGAGTTATCGCACATAAAGTTGCAAAAAGAAAGAAATATTTCAATACATCGAAGATAAACTTTAATTTCAACCAAGTTTTTTTTTACGTGATCCCGATATCGTATGAAAAAACGAAGGGCACACTTACGATAGCCAAAAGACTCAGTTACAACCTGTTAATATCTGGGAGAAATTCACCGAAGGGTAAGTGAGCTAGTGCTCGATAAAGACTATCATGTCAATTTTCACATTTAAAAAATTCCGTCCCATAGAGATAACACGTCATAACGAAGATACAGAAAGAAGTACATATGACATTTGACCCCAATTTGCACAGACAAGATGGCATCTGAGCAAAAAGTGGTTATTTTGTGAAATGATCCTTGTAACATGGCTTTTACGTGTGCAAAATATGGGAAAGATAGGACATGTATTCACCAAGATACAGGATGAAACATCTATGACCTTTGACCCTAATTTACATACCCAAGATGACGTCTGATCAAGTAGTTGTTATTTTATGAAATAATGTACGTGACATGAACTACACATGTGCAAAATGTGGGATCAATAGCCATTGTTGTTGTACATCTATCGCACAGAAAGTAGTAAAAAGAAAGAAAAATAAAGAAAAAAATGTTATTTTATAGAAATTTGAAGGAGAAGCATAAAAAAATCAGAAAAAGATAAAGTTATGAAGGGAGATTAAGACTAACTAAAGAAAAAGAAGAAAAAAAAGCATTTAAAAAATTAAAAAATATATTGGCAGGGGTGAGCCTCGAACCAGGGACCTTAGGATTACGAGTCGGATGCGCTATGCAATGACCTATTTCATACTCCATAGGCCCTGTGTATTAAGCAAAATGACGCTGCATCGAAGCCACGTGCCATTTTTCAACCAAGTTTATCGACGTGATGACGACGTCGTATGAAAAAATGGAGGGCACACTTACGATAGCCCGAAGTCTCAGCTACAACATACTAAAATCTGGGGAAAATTCACCGAAGCATAAGTGAGCTAGTACTCGACAAAGATAGTCATGTCAATTTTCACTGCCAGAAAAACTGCTCTCCCATAGAGATAACACGTAAACTGGTCAAATTTGACAAGGTTACTTTCAATCCATTTGTACGAGGTGATGCCGTCATCCAACCAAAATTATGTTTTTATATTTATGAAAGAACATTTTATAAGCTACAATATATTGAAATTTGGGTGAAAATTGGCAAAGGATAAGTGAGATACGCTCGAGTAAACTTGAAATTTGATGACGTCATTTTGAAAATTTACTTTTTTTACTTTATTAAGAAATTTGATATCTTTTAATCATTTTGTCAACATCGCCAACCCATGACATGACATGGACAACTCATCAGCTTTCAGAATATGTCAAAAAAATGGGAGGTCACCGTCCATCCTGACGAGTAAAATCCGATTTAAAATTGGCGGTTTTTTGGCATAGTTGCACTGTGTATCCCCATTGACGCACGCGCGGAATTTTGATTTTGACGGGCCTGTATGACGTCATATTGAGTCGGATCGACTTGAAACTTGGTAGAAATATTCCTTGACAATTTGGACATGCGAACCGTGTGAAAAAACTGAAAATTTCTATTGCATATGAGCTGTGCATGGGAATATGTGCGCGCGCGTACGCGTCCGTCCAATTTTTTTCAATTTTTCAAAAATGCTCCAAATGGTCTGAAACGTGTGCAAAAAAATTTTGAGCTCGATTTGAGCATACAAATATTTTAACGCGCGCGTACGCGCGCGTTTTGAGATAAAAATGAATTTTGAGAATATGAATAGAATCCACTTAACTTGAAATATATGTGACGTAAATTTCATTGAAATATTCTATTCCATTAATGAGATATGAATGAAAATGTGTTTTCATATAATGACGTCATAGTGACGTCACGGTCGACTGATCACAATGATACATTAGATTTGTCGTCTTTAGGACATGATGCATACATGGTATAAGTTTGAACTTCATAGGCATAGCACTTTCTGAGCTAACCTCTGCACAAATTTTGGGGAGAAATAAAGAAAAAAAAGAAGAAAGAATCCGTACAGATACAGAAGGTGATCCGAGAGGATACTCGGATCACCTAATTATCAATTCATATTGATTATACTTTTAAGATAAGGCAGCTCAGAAGGAGGATTCAAAATTCCTGCACATCACTTGGAATTGAAATACAAATTAAACACATTAACTACCTCTGCTTAACCCGTTGAGGGCGGGCTAATTTTGCTACAACACGCATTTCCCATAGATACCTGCACGAGTATACTCGGGACTCGTCCTCAACGGGTTAATACTCAAGTGACATCTTTATCATCCAGCAGTGATGAAGCCTTAAAGCATGTAAGATTTTAACTGTAGATATGGATCAATAACTGAAGAAATATTTCCCATACCAGTAAGCATGAAACAACCTTGTCCAATCTGTACACACTTCTGTTGATTATTCTTTTACATTAGAATTGTAAGTCATATTTTGCTAGTCTAGACAAGATTTCACAAATATTTGATTTAATGTTCTCTTCCATCAGTATCAATCATTACAAAGAAATTCTATATCTGAAAACTTCTAATTCTCTGTGTTGCTTACAGTTGATAAATTTGTGTAAAGTTTGCGGTGGTGCACACTTTCATCGTTACTAGATAATGCAAGAATTTTAGTCCTGATTCTGCAGAAATGGTGTATGAAAGAATGTATGGCCTCATTGCAAATTGTATACTTTTGTCTTTTTCTCCTTTTGCTATTAAATCCCATGCCAACTGGACCTGACAGCCAAGAAAGCAATCGGGGGCACAAAACAATTATCTGTGCTTGCTCTTTTCCCTAACCTGATTCAAAGCCCTGCACTGGCGGGGAATACAAGCACAATTTCAACAATTGGAAACAAATTGGAAACACCGTCGTGTTTTGTTACGCACGGCGCAGATCCTGCAAGGAAGCGGCGAAAGCGGTGTCCGCCGTCGCGGGGGCAGCTTTCCTCGAGAAAAAGGTGTTATTCCGCGAACCAATTATTACTCGTGGCACACGGAACCCAACACGGCGCTTAAAAGGGAAAGACTAGTGGGCCTAAGAACCAAACTTGATGCAAAGGGCAAGTTGGGTGTGTCCAATTTGCAGCTTTCGTAGGGAAGTTTTAGGGGATACAGTTGCGATGGCCTGCTGCTAGGACACCATCCTCACCATCCGCACAAATGGTTGCCGAACTGGATATGCCGCGGGCATTGATCGACACAACCGGGTCAAAAACAGGTGATAATTACATCATGGGTCAGCTACAATTTGAGTCGAGGTGATGCGAACTCGCTCTCTTGATTAGATTTGGGCAAATGCCATGACTTGAGGGAAGCGGTCTCATTACTTGTGACAAAATGCTTCATAATGCCTTTATACAAACACATCCAATTCACCTCCCAAGTGATCTACAGAAAGGGTAACAGCGAATGGATATGTGTAGATTCATCTTAGGTGTGAAACAATGACAAGTGGATCAACCATGAATATCTTCTTTGCACCCCCCCCCCCCCCCCCCCCCCCGCCTTCCCAATTACGAAACCTACATAACTTATTTTTCTTCTTGTCAACGCATCAGGGAGAAATTACAATCAAATTTTTCACACTGATGTAACTGTTCTCCAAATCAAACCACACATTTCTGTTAGTGCTGCCCTGACACTGCTGCTGACACTGAAACATCCTCACATGAAAGTGAATCTACCGACTCTGAGAGTTCTCAATTTTGCCACAATACTTTGCTGTTAACACTTTTAAGCATGTGATTCACACAAACATTCAAAACTTTTAAGACATTTCCGTGTCTCCATCATCATTTCAGCTGTACGTGGAAAGAGTTACATCAACTAGACTAAATACAATAATTGCATAAATTCTTAGATGCATTGTGCAAATCAGTTCTCCCTGGCATATACTGTATATGCCGAATATTTCTCAAGGTTTTTATTTTCGCAAATTTCGCGAGTTAGGTGCTATTTGCGAAATTAAAGACACACGAAAATTTTGACTCTGATCCCGATGTGGATGTGACGTACGCGTGTACATTATCTCCGTTCAGTACAGGAATCCACAATTGCGAATTTAACCACTTGCGAAATCGTCAGGAATTCCCGATTCGCGAAAATTTAGACTCGCGAAATATATGGCGTATACAGTATGTGATGTTCATTAAATCCTGATGGAAAATATCTTTAAACAAGTTCACATACATAGATAAAAGTGTACAGAGAAAAACATACACAAAGAAGGCATAGACATGAATATACAGTGTACATATACACACCAAAAAGTCCATACAGGAGCTGTTTTTTAAGCTGCTGTCTTGAAACACACAAACACATACAGACAACCATATACATATGATAAAATTACATATTGGCCCAAAGTCTTACCATATGTTCCAAGAAATCCCCTCAGTGACAGATGCTCTCTTCAAGCAGCATTCCCTGAAATACAACAACACACAAAAGACATATTAGTACATGACAGACATCTCTAGTAATGGATTTAAGCATTTAGATGGATCATGACTTTGATATTATCAATGATGAGGTTATTGCTGCTTGTGGCGGTCTGCTAGTGCTTGGTATATTGGGGGTCACACTCTTGTTTGGCAAGATACAACTGCAGGAAAAATATTCCTTCACACTCAACGACGAATCACAATACTTTCACTTCGGATAAAAAAGACAGGCTCTCTTGTTTGAAATGTACCCATTTCTCCCTGAAAAGGAAATATGCGAATGATATCACTCGGGCCAAAAAAACATATAAACATTAAGCAATTCCAGCAGGGTGGTAAATTGGCACCCTTGCCCATAAAACACTCTCTGAATAGTGGTGGGAAGCAATAGTGAAAGGTGCTTCACATAAGTTACATGCACTCACTATTTTGCTTCCTAGTTTCAACTGCTGATAGACTGTTAAGACAAAGAGCTGCTAGCAGCAACTCTTCTCCATTTTCAACCCTAGAGGGCTCTCTTCATCTAACACCACTTTCTTTCTATTTTTTTTTTCTCTAGTTTTTTTTTTTCTACCCTGAAATGGCCCATATCCTATGCTGTATGACGTCAATACAGAGACAACTAAATATAGCATATGTCTAGAATACAGTCTATGCTGTGTTACAACAAAAAACTAAATGTAATAAATGGGAACATTTTTATGGCACCTCTGCTTTACCTCTACTGCAGTAGAACATGCTATGTCACATACTTACAAAGACAATTCACACATCATCAAATTGTACAATGACATTAAGTCATTGGGAGAGTTTCGACCAGTGTCAACATTTACGACAGCACAGTAGCTGTACTCCAATTTTCTTTGTCTCTGTTAAAATCATGGTACCTTATTTAAGAATGCCATTGCAGAAGTCAGGTTAGATGCACAGCATAGAATTTGAAAGTGTCTCATCTGGCACATATTGCACATTTAATTTTAATATTAACATTGAAACATCATATCATATACTGTAAAACACGATATATTCGCGGCATGAAAATTTTGCGAATTGGAGCCGACGGCCTTTTTCGCAGCACGAAATTTTCGTGACTTGCCACTGGCATCCCATGCATAGTGTGTAGGCAAGAACTTTCACGTGCATTTCAATTTCGCGAATGTTGCGGCTCGCGAAATTCACTAAATTAAAATGCTCGCGAACATTCCTCGTTTTACAGTAGTGTAGCTGAAATGTCTCAGACAGAAATAAGAAAATGCACTCTTGCTTCCAAAAATGCACGACTTTTTTTTCCTAGTATGAGGAAATTTTCAGAACCACTTTATCATTAATGGAGCCATTGCTACATTATAGGCTCCAACTCTCCGGCTTTTGGTGGGAGATCTCCTGCTTCGATGCCATTTTTTGCAAACACCCCCAATCTCCCGCTTGAGCTTGAATTTCTCGCGCTCTAGCTGTGTGTATCCCACTTCAGATTTTTTCTCTTTTTTTGTCACTTAGAATTTAGCTTTCTCTGGCCCAACTCTAGTTTTGCCAAATATGTACAAAAATAAGGCTAAAATAGCACCAGACATCTTCTATATCTCTATCATAGCTTCCCGTTCCTTACACAGACCCTGCGGGACCCCTGCTACAAGGGATGTCACGCTTCGCGGTCATGATGTGCGCAGAGCACACATAATATTGTGTACATTCATGCAATCAGAGTCTCCAGTTTGCTAGGGGGGTCCAGGCAGAAAGATCACCAGTTCTAAAACATGTTTGGGGTGGGAATCTCTGATTCAATATTACCTGTAACAACAATGTTGTAAGAAAAAAAAAAAATGATCTGAACCATGAAAGAAAAAAGTTGCCATAGATATCTAACAACAATGTTGTTAGAAAAAACAAAGAAAATTAATCTGAATTAATAATAACAAACTCGTCTGAAGTCATATGATCCCTCAAAAAAAAAAAATTGTTACAAGATTCATAAAATAATGATAATAATAGCTACAATGATAATAAAAACTGTTATCACTGTCATTTTCATAATTAAAATGACAATTATCACAATAATGATGATAACTATTATCATTATCATCAGTGTCAATTATCATCATAATATCACAATGACATTAATGACAAAAAATGTAAAACATGATACAAATTCCATTGCCACAAATAGATCAAATTCTCTTCCGAAGGTGGCTGCGTGAATAATGATTAAATTTGTGGACATCACGTTTTGAATTCAGACGTGTTGATTTAGCTCTGCCCATTGAAGGCATTTCCTGTTTTTGGACTGAAGAGGATGTTGTTACCATCATTTCTGGAGGGCAGAGGGTACGGCAAATGTGGGAAGAGGAGAGATAGGAGAGAGAATAGAACCTGACTCACTCTACCTTTGATAGAATAGTGCTAAAGACTTCAAAGGAGTCCAAGCTTTTTGAGTGTGTGTGTTTTTCTTATATTTATTTCAATACAGTTTAAAAAAAAAAAACCACTTTCAGCCACAGGGCTGTTTTCAGTGAGTCTGTTCATCAGTTTACAGCATATAAAACAACACAATATGATACAAGATGAAGTATAACATTCACAAAGAAGAGAAAGAACATAATGGCTATAGGACATGTAACTTCACATCATGCGAAGATTTCATTGGAAACGCTTTAAATGACGTGCACACACTGAGACTGCAGGCTTAATGAGCACGCTGGGTTCAATTGGGACAGATAATGGCATGCATTTTTTGAGGAAGAATTTCCACAAGAGAATGAGAGTTTTAATCTGCGGTGTATAGAGTGATTACTGTAGCCATGTTTGGTGCATAACAATGCAATCAAGGAAATGGCATTCGGGGAAAATTGCTTCCGTTTGGACGGACATGAATTGTTCCACAGTGAGGGGTCCTCCTGGAGTGTCTGTTTTGTCCATTTTCATGTCCCTATTCATGTCCTTTCATTGTCCGAAATGGACTTCTTTGTCACACCTACACTTCTATTTACCAGTAGTGAATGGTGCTGTGTGCGTTCTTTTTCTTTTTCTTTAAAAGCACCAAGTCACTGTTTTTCTTTTCTTTTGTTGTTGTTTTTTTCTTTAGCAAAATGTGTTTGGTATATAATGTTAAGATTAAGAGTTTTATGTGTAGGTTTATTGATGCTGTAATATATTCGTATATAATATGTAAGATACGGCCTCATCCACGTCAAGCTCCGCTTATAGATGACGGTCCCCTGTATCGATTTCTCCTTTGTTCATATATAAATATACTGTAGTATGCTTCAACATTTTGCTTTGATTCAAATGTTATTTATTACAGACTGATTTTGTTATGAAATCGACATTTCTTATATTGATTTGCATGTTATACTCTCCTTCTATTTTTGCATACTCTGTATCACTTTGTCTTCATTTGTTATTGTATTTGGAGAAAGAAAATGCAGAAATAAACCAAACCACACCAAACCAAACATTGTGCCACTCGTTATTAAAGTCCTACAGGCAGATCATAGCAATGCCACTCTTTTTAAATTTCCTTGGGTCACTGTAGGCAAATTACATCCTTCATTTACTCTATCTTCATGGGCTCAGTAAAGTGGTGGGCTGTTCTCCTAATTGTGATCACATGGGGATTCATTTCCTTGACACTGTAGATTTAAATACAGTCTTCACCTTCTGTGCTAATGTTTTTTTTCTCCCATTTGTATCACATTAGTCTCACCCCCAGAATAGAGATGCCTCTTCATAACTATAATATTATGTAGTAGCTGTTATTTTCACATACTGAAATTTTTGCGAATGAAGATGTCAGAGACATTTTCGCGAGATGTCATTTTCGCAAATTAACACCTAAGGTATCGAAAATGCATTATTACCCTAGTGCGTGGCGACATTTTTGCGCATTATCGAAGTGGCAGTACAACTGTAATTCGCGAAATTTGCAAAAATTAGCATACAGTATATGCGTATTCAATCCAAGAGGTTGTACAATGATTTGAGCCCTATGCCATAATGGAATAGCACTGTCATCATAATTCATAAGAATGATGATAAAGATATTGATCATTTTATTTGTAATCATAGCAGAAGATGAAGAAAAGGATTATAATGATTCACGAAATACATTTTTTAGATAATTGGTATAACTATTATGATCACTGTAAAGGAGCTCTGCTCATCACTCTCAGTATGAATTTTCAAAAAGAATCTCAAGGCAGGCATGCTCCTTTTGAGGATTTTTACTGCCACACCTTTACAGCGTGTCCCAGAAAAAACGAAACCGAGTTTCATTGCAATTTTTTGGGATCATAATCATATATTCATTTTATGAGATATGCATGAATGGAAAGATTTATTTCTCTTCTTTCATTTGATGCACAACTCATTGTTCATAATTCATGCATGGCTGAGTTAGAACAATAGAAAGTAATACTACTAAATTTTCATTTGCACGAGCAAATGGCGACTTTGGATGAGTTTTTTAGGCTTTTTCTGCTATCCTTTGTAAAAAATGAAATCATGACCTTAATATCCATTCTTTTACCTTTCAAATGACATCTCATGCGTAAAAAATGATCTACGCCTACTCGAGGAAACCTAATTTGAAAATATGCTTCCATTTTACTCAGAAAGATGGATAGTGAGTAAGGAGTCAGTTAGCTTTCCCGACGCCTGCCCGACTTGGCAAATAACAATGGCCTTCATGTTTCAATGAATTTACACAAACGTGAAGAGAGGGGTTAAAAGGGAATGTTAGAGACGGTTCGGAATGGGGTCGTAAATTAGCACATGATCCAACCACAGAGCAAGGGTGTTCATCAGCGGAATGTGAAGGGGGAGAAAAGTAACTGAAAAAGCCTTCCGAGCCCTCCCCCCCCCCCACACACACAAAACAGAACAAAACAGAAGACAACTTTTTGTCCTGCACTTGTACCTTTGAAATGTACAAAGCAAGTTCAGTGATAAATAAAGTGAAGAACCCTCTCTTTCTGCTTCCCCTCCCCCTTCAAAAACTTCAAAACCCTGTCACTGATGAAGGACTAACCACGCGTGAGGGAAATGTAGAGAGAAATGAAAACAGTGAAATAAGTTTGAGGTATAAAATCATCAGAATGTGTATCATTGTTTTACGATTTCACGTAGCCATTGGACTGCGTGCAGCCTGAGAATACTCACGATATTAGTCTTTGATTATTGGTTATGTCTCATAGCTTATTCTTAATGAATGACAACAAAGGGCTGTTCGTCTCATACAGCATCCTCTGTATTAATATCCCCCCCCCCCCCCACAACATTCACTGTAGCACTTCGGTTATTTTGTGTGAATTCAATGGTGCAGATGAGCCCATTGTCTAATGCTATGTCGGGAGAGCTGAATGCTTGTTTTTTTCGACTATCCGTAGAATTGGCAGAAATGAAGCATGCGTTCACACAGATTTTTCTCAAGCATGCGTTATTCATATTTGACTCGTAAGGTCTCATATGAAAGAAGAAAATATGAATATTTGGGTTAAGAACTTTGTTTTTCGAAACCGTAACGTTAAAAGTCTGAAAAATTCACTTAAAGTCACCATTTGCGCGTGCAAATTAAAATTTGGTAGCACCACTTTTCATTCTTCTAACTCAGTCATGCATGAACAATGAACATTAAGTTGTACATCAAATGAAAGAAGAAAAGTTTATCTTTCCATTGATGTATAGCTCGTAAAGAAAATGTATGATTTCGATAGTAAAAAATTGCATGGAAACCCAGTTTCGTTTTTTCTGGGACACGCTGTATAATGCAAAGTGCCCTTATTAATAACAAAGAGGAAATGCCCTACATAAAAATTGTTTGTCATAATCACTACTGTCATTTCCATAACCATCATAATTACTTTCAGTATCATCATCATAAATTTTTTGTAAATATAAACCCTTCAAAAAAAGTTTGGAAATCTGACTTCAGTTGTAAATTTCTCCAGTTTGTAAGCACTATACAATACATGCTTGATATCAATGGAAAGAGTATTAAATTCTCTTTAAAATGATTACTCATGATGATTATGCTATCAAGTAAAGAACTGTACCCAAAGTGTCTGATAAGGTCTGCATTGAAAAGTTGCAAAACGAACAAGAACTGTCCTTATGAATGAGAATGGTCGTGAAGAGTACATAAAGAACATGTTCTTTTGTGTTATGTCTTTTGTTCTCAACTGGTCAGCCATGAAGGCAAATTTCAATAGACATCTTAACTTCACATTCAAGTTTTCAGTGGTAGCATCCAGGCAATTTTGATAGCTCATCAAATTTTATGGTTGTACATCATGCCACTTGTAAGCAATGTTCAAAAACCCTGTGCCATAGCGCAAATTTAAGCTGAGATGCTTCAAAAAGATGACAACGCAAAACCACATAGAGCGAGACATGTGAGCAACTTTCTCGAGAGAGAGAGGGCATCATTAGAAATGGACCCGCCTGCATGCAGCCCCGACCTCAACTCCATTGAACATTTATGGGATCAACTTGGTCGAGCTGTGGGGAAGAGGGTCACAAATGCAACGACATATAGGCAGGACTCCGTCAGATACTGGTTGACGCCAATCAACAGCATGAGGACACGGTGCCAGGCGGTGGTGCAAGCACTTGGCTTGTCCACCAGATGCTGAGCCCCGATCATGTTCATTGACAATATAAAGACAAAGTAAACATAAAGTAAACTCAAAATAACGACAAAATGAAGAAAAAAATAAAGATGAAATTCAAAATAAAATCAAGACCATGCCATTTCACCTCTTTATGTCTTTGTCGCGGTTAATGTGGCGAGGTTTTGTGAGATGAAATGGTTTGAGTCATGATCGTTTATGTGTGTGTGTGTGTGTGTGTGTGTGTGTGTGTGTGTGTGTGTGTTTATCTGTTTGGTTGAACGCATACATGTTTCACTCCATAAAAATGCTGATGTTACAGTAAATGAACACCAAAGAAAAATGGGGAACTCACTCATCACAAAATGAAATGGTGCACATGCAGCACTACAAGTATACAGAATACAGTGTAGGATGTTAAATACATGTTGGCCTAAAATCCAGCCATCTTCAGAAGATGTGAAATTCATAATCTTTGTTTTTTTATGTTTCTGTTATATCAAATTCTGAGTTTGTTCTTGCATGCATTTCTGCATTTTATGTGCTGTCTTTTTGTGCTGAATATGATGGTCACTATCACCACAATAAAATACATACATTACAGGAGCACTGAATAATGAATGCAATGGTCTGAGGTGTTCATGACTTCATGTTACATGTGAGGTTTAGGAAGTTGGAGCAATTTACTTCTACAGTGTATTCAATCATCAAATTTCATACAACAAATAATGAAAATAAAACTTATTGTATCACGTCTTCACATAAATTGACTACATTTGTGATGTGATGTGCACAAGTAAATGCAAACACACACACACACACACACACACACACACACACACACAAAATGTGTAACTGAAAATGTCTAGTGTGTACTATCAGTAATTCAAAGATCAAATAGAAAAATCCAAATACACTCTCTGTTCTCCATGCAAAACTGAGGTGATTTTGTCAGTTTAGAATAGTTTGAGTACTAATGGTCTATCCAGCCAAAATGAATACTGGGTAGTGTGCTGACTTGGTGCTAGATGTGTCTGCAGTGTCAATTCATTCCCGACTAAATTTTGAAATCCCTACATAAACTCGGAATACGGCTTGCCAGGGTGTCTGTAAGAAATAGGTTAAAACCTTCACCACTCTCTACGGGAAGATCCTCTCTTCTGTTGATTGTCTGATCTGGAATCCATCAAGAAATCATGCTGTGCAATCCAGTTTCCCATTTTCTCGTGAAAATTAATTGAAAGTAGGAAGCCTTGCAACAGTCAGCAGGCACATTCAAAGTCTGAGCCACAATTCATTAGCAGCTCAATTTAATCCTTCACAAAAAAGAGATAAAAAAAGACAGGGATTCTATCCACAATGCGGAAGAAGAGCAACAAAAATGATATTCTCAGGTTTTTGGGTGTTTTTTTTTTCTAAATCAGACTGCCACTATGATTCACCTGTCATGAAGGAGGCATGAAATAAGTGGATAATTAATTGCAAGTACAATCTGTCAGGCAAATGATGAAGGAGCTACAAAGCCAGAGAGAGACAGAGCAGGTGAAGAAAAGAAGAAGCCATGAAGGACTCTGGGATAGACGAACGAGGAAGAGGAGAGGCTCTCTAATAGAAGTCCGTCAGTACAGCGATAGCTCTGCTGCCCCCTGGAGACAGTTCAAGCTCTGATCATGGAGCATTTCTCCTTCTAGTATTTTTTTTCCTTCTTCTTTTTTTAAAGTGAATTTCTTCGCTAGATGACAGGGAGTAGCCGGGAGATGATTAAAATCGATGAATCATCGCGCCAGACTTGGCCGGATTGCATTCAAGAACTCTTTCATTACTGTACTTCATCCCTCGAGTGGGGGGATGGGCTGTGTAAAAGTGAACTTATTAAAGGAATGGCTTCCCTCGCCACGGATGATAAAGCCACCATCCCATTTCTTACACCCTTTTACTTCTTCCAACCCTCTATTTTCTTCTGTCTCCTCCACCCAACCCCCCCCCCCCCCCGACACTTTGAATGTCCCTCGGAGGAGCGTCGCACATGACAAATTGGTTTGCACTCACGCATAAATCAGGGATTGAGCAAATCAAAGAAGCTTATTGCACTGGCGCAACATCCAGCACTGGTAATGATGATCCAAGAATTGCACTTGCCAGAGTGATGCACGATCCCCCATTGCTGTGGTGAGTCAGAGCTGGATGTTGTCACTGTAATGTTTTTATGAGGCCCATTTGTGCCCCGGTCCCATAGAGACGCTTATAACCTCCATCTTGTCACATTCAAGACACAGTAGCAACAACTGTAATGCATCCCCCCCCCCCCCCAAAGAAAAAATACAAAGGGACAGTCAGCAAGTAAGCATAGAATGCCATTCTTGATATGAAAATGAGAAATGCTGCCTCACTCATATCTTCACATTGTCTGAAATACTGCAAGGTTACAATGGATGAGATACAATAATTACAGTAACTGGTAAAAGAAATTCAAAATCAATTTCACTAAAATGGGGAAACAAAGATAAGGGGGAAAGAAATAGATACGGACAGACAGACAGACAGACAGACAGACAGACAAGGGGGCAGAAGATTAACTTCAAGGCATTTAGAGCATGGGTTGAAATCAAATTTAAACCTGTACAAGATGCACAGTATTCTTTTTGCAAAAATTTACAGAACTTCAATGATCCATGCAGTCTTTCCCCAACATAGGACAGGCAGTTAGTTTCAGAGTTGCCATTTTAACGATGACCAGAAGATTAATTTCTGTGGCAAAATGACCCTAGGACCTGAAGGCTTACACCACACAAGACATTCATGACATCAGGGAGAGGACGAAAATGACGTGCGAGTGTTGGCTTGCTGGTTCGTTTTTTGTTTTTTTGGCCTTCGCAATTCACTCCAAACAAAAGGGACTCTTTGGGGGAAGGTGAAAAAAAAATATATATATGTCTGACGCAGTCATTATTTCATAAGTCGTCATAAAACATAGTGAGAAAATGTTGTTTTCAGGCTAGCAGGTATATGGTGTGGGATGCCTGCATGTGCACAATACCCTGTGACAGAAAAAAGTCTATGTTCAGTCATTACTTCCTCTGCTTGTAAAAAACAACAACAATTTTTCCTGTATTTCTTATGTTCATAAATGAAATCCTACTGGCACAAACAACCTTAACGACTCTTTTGAAATCAATTACCCCGTTGAGGACGAGTCTCGAGTACACTCAGGCAGGTGTCTATGGGAATTGCGTGTTGTAGCCAAATCAGCCCATCCTCAATGGGTTAAAGGACACTGAATATCTCTTAAAGGGACGCAGTCCTCACGAAATTTAAAAAAATATGTTGTTGTTGGTACCTCCAATGAACTACTTTCATCAAAAACAAACTTTCAAATCACCAAATAAGCTCGTACATTTCGGTTAAAAAAGTGTGACACCGCAAATGAGCAAGTCTTGGCGGAGAGTCATACGTCATCGATGCACAACTCTTTCCAGCGGTGTTCTGCTCGTCATCCCTAGTTATTTATAAATACATGTTTACTATTTATTTTTATATTAATTGTATATATAAATAAGCTTGAAATATTTTGTTTGAAATAATAAAACCACATATTGTCACATTTTATGAAAAAATCAGATATGATCATTTTGAACACTTAAATTGGTTTTCTGAGGCACGGCTGTCAACTTGAGAGTAGGGCATCAATGACGTTGCACCTTTTGGCAGGCTCTTACACGATCGCTTGCAGGAATTATTTTTTAAAAATCGCGTATGGAGACAATTTTTTATGTCCACACGTATAAATTGGTGAAAGGTTATATTTTTTACTCTTCTTAATTATCAGTACAGTGAAAATCTCAGGACTGCTTCCCTTTAACAGACTGGGCATTTTTGAGATACAGATATAAAGTTGAATAGCACCATAAATCATGTCATCATGAAAACAGGCATAAAGCAGTACACACAATGGCCATTTCAGAAATGATATATAAAATAGAGGGACAAATTTAACAGCCAAAGGCAAAAAGACAAGATAAGATAAAATTTTATTCTGCCCTCCTCCTCACCCCCCCCCCCCCCCCCACTATAACTCATGAAACATTTTTTGGAATGCAAGAACATGACAATCTATAGCCTGAAATGTAGGTTGTTCACACTTGAGCCAAAACTACATATTTTTCTCTGAAAACCACATGAAAGTAGCCATCGCTGC